>NC_079291.1:5715000-5957500 GCF_023638135.1 Falco biarmicus | reverse complement strand
GGCCAGTCCCATTTTTTTTAATGGACCTTCCTGTTGTCTGTTGCAAATTGTCCGGGTGCTGAGCCGTTCCAGTTTTCACAGCCCCCTTCCCTTCCTCCCAAACAGCCAATGCTCCAGCCCCAGTTCACTTCCTTTGTGTCTGACATCTGCACCATTAGACACCAGAAAGGTGGGCAGGTAGCCCAGTGGCCACAAAACCTGTTTCATTTCTTGGCTCTGCCCCAACAACCCCGCTGCCCTACCCACAAAAATCTTCCAGGATGCTAAGACCGCAAATCTGGTCAGCTTATTTTAGCCAACTGTACTATTTAGAAAAATTAAAACAATTATTGCTTGCTTCAAAATATTTATCTGCCTCTTTAGTTTTCACAGAACATTTCCTTGTTTCATGGCTAATATTTTACTGCAGGGAAGTAATTCTTTTTTTAAAAAAAAAAAACACCACAAAATGTCATTGTTTTCAGATAGCTGAACCTGAAGCTGTTAATTTTTTTTATTTTGGAATTTGGGATTTTCCGTGGTGGGGGGTCGGGGGGGTGCTGACTCTGAACAAAAGGCATGAAATAAAGTTGGAATAAGATGTAGCCCTACAATAGGTGAGAAAGTTATTTGTATAAAAGCCCTCTAGAATAGCATTGAGTAGTAACATTATTGGGAACCAAAGAAATTGCTCGATATCTAGGCTGCCATTCTTCCTCGGGGAAACTGTATTTAACAAAAAAAAAAAAAGACACAAAGCACACATAAGTGCCTCTCATAACGTGAAAGATTTCTGTTTAATTTTGTTTAAGTGTTCTGTGCTATCAGTTGCTGCTTGAATTAAATGAAAAGCAATTTCAGTGGTAAACTGAACCCTTAAATGTATGAAAAAATTTCCATTTTCTTTTGAGCTATGATCTTAAATTATAGCAGTGCCCACTAGAGCTGTTTGAGCTCAGGTTGTGTTGGTGTATTTGTTATAATAAACCCCTTACTTAAGCAGGATTATGACTTGGCCACAACAATACCTAACAGAATAAAAGGTGACAGGCAAACTCTTAGACTGGGAAATATTAAAAAAAAAATAATATTTAAGGTAAAATCCTCCTAAGTTTATCACTTTAAAGGGGATATTGTTATCATTGTTACTTATTAAAAGAAACAGATTTTGACAGCTGCCTCATTTGATCACAAGTACAATTAGGACTTTTAAATGATCTTTGTTTTGAGTCTCATTTTTAAAACACAACGCAGACCATATCCATTGTAAGAAAGCATTTGTAATAGCTGACTGAAAATCCAATGGTGATTTTTAGTATTTGAATAAGTGAAATAAATTAAGATAACTCAATAGCAAAAAACCTTTTTCAATATATTTTTGCACTGCTTAAAAATCAGTTTCATACCCAAGTAATAGTGAACAGTTTATATACATCTTCAACCATTAGAGCCGTATAGGAATCTTCTTACGTATATGCTCTAATTTTTACAAAGTATAATCTTATACTTGAAGCTGAATTTAAATAGTCATAGCTGATGTAAAATGTCCCTCACTGGTACGTGGCAGCCATTTTAGGTATTCAGGTTGTTTTGCTGCTTTCTACAAGTATTTATACAGTAGAAATACAAATACTTGAAGTATGGTGAATCCCATTGGCATATCATAAGTACAGTGCAGCATTTCAGGATAACAGGTGAATTTTTGATTTTCCTTTGAAAACAACATCTTTGGGTTTTTTTTAAATAAGATTAGGAAAAATAAATTAAGAAGAAAACCCAGCATAGAAATATAGGACTGATACCCAAACTTTCCTTAAGAATGTTTTGCCCTTCCATCACACTAAGGCAATTGAAGCATTTTGAAACATCAGTTAACTTAGTTAATCAATGTCTGTAAGGAAAGTATGAAAAGTGTATATCATCCTCATTTCAGAGACAAAAAACCTGATATTCAGTGACCTGTTCAGGGCCACTCAGGAAGCCTGTGGAAGATCTGGGTATGGACACCCTGCCACACACCTCTTCTTGCTACTCTTCCCTTCCCAAAACACATCCCATCTCCCCAGGACTTCACAAGACAAATCCATTTAATGAGAGTTTATAAAGGAAAAAATTATGCAGATCTGTCTAATGACAGCATATGGCTTTTTTGTAGCATCACCTGGGGAAGATATTTCTTGAGCTACATCTGACTATTTATTGTGTAGGCAACACTATGGTTTCTAGCTCTGTAGTAGCTGAACTTCCAAATATGAGTGTTTTCAGACTGTCCTTTTAAGCCAAAGCTATAGCTTATAACGCTTGTGATTTTAGCTACCTATTTGGGAGGAAAGGAAGCAGAACAGGAAAAACACAAGGGTCTGAAAAATCCAAGGTAATTTCCATTTAAATTTTAATTTACTTGGAATTGTGTTGTGTGAGTCCTAACCAAATAATGAATGGCTGAGATTTAGATGTTCAGCTTGAATACATTCCCACAGCTGCTCACACAGCCCAAGCTGCAATGCAGTTGCGTCTTTCCTCATTCCTGCTTTTTGGTCTGAATCAAGATCACTTGCCCCATTTGTCCCCAGCTCCATTTTAAAACTGGGCAAAACTTGCTACTTGTTTCTGGGTCTTAATTCAAGTGCATTACTGCCTGTCTTCATCCCATCGACTACCCTTTGTCTACCGCAGCAAATCCAGCTATAACACTTCTAAGGCCCTTCATGGCTATGGATCCCCCACAGATCATCTTTTCTTCTTCATCGACACATATACTTTCACCTGGTCACTGCCAGTGACGGCAGATCCCTTTCCTCATCAATCAAAGTTTCTTGGAAGCTCCTTTTTGCTTTTTAGCAGACTGCCCCTTAGACTTCAGAGGAGTTTCCCACAGTCTCCACAGCCATTACTTCATATTCCTTCAGCTCTTACCTTGAAGCTTACCTATGCTGTGATGTTGATAAAGCACCCAACAGCACGTTTTGTGTGGTGACTTGCATCTACTATACTAATGATGATAATTTCCCCGTTATCTGATGCTCCTCTATTGTGTTGCATTCACTATTGTTCCTTGTCCTGCTCATAGAGCCTCCCTGAAAACTCATTTAACTCAGCGTAAAGGTTCTCGCTGCTTCCAAAAGCTTTGGATCAGGCTCCTGGATGCTCTTTTCCATTTTATAGGCACAGTTAGGAGCACAGTGGGGACCCTGTCCAAGTAAATTGTACATCTGACAATGTTTTAGCTTACCTCCAACCTGCATCTCCGTAGTAGTTAACTTCCTTTTGGTCCTGGGCAAAAGGTGAAGACCTGCCACTGAACACACTTTTTTTTTTTTTTTTAATTTAAAATTAAATTTAAAATAAAAAGAGGGGTTCTTTAGACTGTATTTTAGATTCATCAGAATGAGCCTTTTTCTGGCAGTGACCTCATTAAGTGCGGAGCAGTAGGACCATGCAGTCACAGACAAATTTCTATTTAAGTTACAGCAGTGACTCCATGTTTCCACACCAAATAGGTGAAATGAAATGTGTATTTCAGATGTCAGTGGGAAAATAGGAGGCCTTTGTGCAAAGACACATAGAGAACCCACTTCTACCACCTCCCTGTTCCCGGCAGAGGTAACCCAGAAAGGTCCTCCTTATCTCCCTGTCAACCATCAGAGAAAGAATAGCAATTTTTAAAATCAATTCTGGAAGAGTTTGCAAGTTGGCATCAGAGCCTGTAATGGCTCTAAACCTTTAACATTATTTTAAGGCTATATTTAAATATATATGTGTCATTTAAAATAACTCCCATGCCCTCCTCCCATTTGCTATTATTCATTTCAGCACCGATGCAACAGCCAAATGGTTTACCAGCCTGTGTCGCTAACACTTGCATAATAACTTGAGATCTCACAACCCCTCTATTTATCAAGCAACAATGTTACCAAAAATAACTATATGCATAGCTATAAGGGGAGTTGGGGAGAGGGAGAGGGGGAAAGGGGATGGGGAGATTTGTCAATACAGTTTGAAACCTGCAATAAAGAGCTAGCATTGAAGCTTTTAACAGTGTGCAAGTCACTTTTTCTGATGGGGCACTTAGCACAAGGCGGAGCCAGAAGAAGAGGGGCTGTGCAGGCCCTCGTAGGCACTCAGAGAGGGGCCAGGACTGCCGGGTCAACGTGGGGCTCCAAGCGATGCCCCCGCACGTGTCACTGAGAACCAGCAGCAAACAAAATGGGGAAGACTTCTCTAGGCAAGATTCATAATATCGGCATCACAAACCAGCAGAAGCCCTTTCCCCACCACATCTTCACAACCCAGCAGTAATCATTATTTCCTTTGCTATGCACCTATTTTAATACCATTATTCACAGCAGATTGATTGGGGTTTAGTGTGAAATGCGGTAGGTTAATCAAGAAGGAATGTCACCGTTGTGTCCATTTCCCACTTACTGTAAAGTGTTTCTCCTGTGTGCGGTTTTCTGTTTCAAAGCCTGAGCATTCCTTGGGGGTGGGAGGGAAGGAGGAAGGAAGGCAGCAGCTCTTTAGAAAGGTTGCTTCATCTGTGAAGTTTACAAAATACCATCAGCATAGCTGAACTAATGAATAACAAGAATGTGTTGTCGCTAGCTTTTATGCAGACTGTTCTGAAAAGATTCAAAACTGTGTGGGACCTGCAGTGTTGATCTGCCTATTCCAGGTACAGCTTCAATGATTTTTATCTCAGCTTGGAACACAGAGTGTGTTCTGATACTAATACTGATAAAAGCATAAAGGCTGATGCCATCTGCCATGGCAACTATCAAGATGGCAGCTGCTTTTCATCAGCTTTATCTGAACTTTGCATTAACGGGAATTCAGACACTGTGGGTGCATTTTCAAAAAGGACATAAAAATGATAGCACTCCTCTGAATAAAACCAATTCATCAAATATCAACCTACTCTCATCTCCTTTATCTTTCTGGTAAGAAAAACGAAAAGGGGGAAAAATTCCATGTGTGCTCTCTTTAGATCACCTTGTCTCTTTATCAGCCCTAGTCTCTGATGCCAGTGGTATTAGACGCTTCCACTCACACAGAAGCAGCAGCAGGGCTGTAACCCTAAGAGGCTCTGACTTTGAATCCCAGCACTGGCATCGTTGCTACAAATGGGATTCAAATGTGCAGTGTCTGAGGGCAGTGCAATCAACAAAATAGCATGCTAGTGTTCAGAGCCTACCGCAGGTAATAATAGAGGCTTTTCCCAAAGAAAGAAGAAAGGAGAAAAAAAAAAAATGGGAAAAAGAAGGGGGGGGTGAGGGGTGCGGACAAATAAGGAGAGGAAAAAAATGTTCTAGTAGTAATTTTAAGGGGCTTTTTTTTTTTTTTTAATCGGCAATGGTTTACAGCAGGTACACCTTCTCCATGTTCATTAGCAGTGCTAGAACATGACAATTCACTACAGAAAAGATGCTAATTGCAGCACACAAGCTTTGTGTTGCTGGCTATAAAAGTATATACAAAATATAAATATAAGATGGTAGTATTCTAACATATTAGAATGCTGTTACACTTCTACTGATTTTGCTATTTTCCAGAAGGTTATTTTCCCTGAATTTTTTCCTCTGCTAATTAAATCTTTATTTGATTTATTTTTTTGTTTTAACTTAGCATCTGGCTCTCTCCTTCTCAGAATAAATTTTATTGAATTTTAAGTAGATATAGATATATAATGGATGTATCTAAACAAAAAAAAGAAAACAATGATGCTAAACTATACATACACTGGAATCCAAAAATTTATAAAACATGTTCTCAAAAGAGTGTTTGTTGCTACTACAGATTGCTTTGGCAAGTAAGACTGAAATGCTTGAATGTCGGTGAAAGAAAGCTTAATCAGAAAGCAGAATTAGACATAGAAAGCAAGTCAGACACAGAGATGACAAGGACCAGAGACTGGATTGTGCAAAATACTGAGTGACTTCAGCTTTCCAAGATGTCAGTGGCAGTTGAGGAAGCTCTCTGGCATTGCAAGTCAAGTCCCAAGGGAGCAAGTTTACTTGAAGCAAGAATACTAGACCAAATCATCAGCTATTGTAAATCAGTTTAGAGCCACGCAGTCAAAGCTAGGGCCTGAGCTGGGCCAGCGGCAGTGGCAGCTTGCTGACTCTTTGGCCCAGAAGTTCTCAAGATTGATAGGAATCCACAGATCCACTTCTAAATTAAAATTATGAACTTTATTAGTAATACTGATGCCCATTATAAAATATTTTTGTTCCCTTTCAATTTGTACCAGGAAAAAAACGTTATTAAATACCTGATTCTGCCACAACAACATGCTTGTTGGAAGCCAGGGAGGAGATAAATGTCTGAGACTTAGAAAAGAGATATTAGATTTTTCCCTCTGTAATCCACTGTTTCGAATATGCACTTAGTTGTTCTTTCTGTTGTGCTACATATTACGTGAGGCTAGTGGGCAGGGTAAGACAACTTGCATTTTCAACAGTATGAGAAGCAAGAGAAAAAAATGTCTACTAAATTTCAGTAAAGCAACAAAGTAGCGTACAAAACGCAAGCTTTCTCCAGACCTTTCCAGTACTTCCAGTCCAACCCAGATCCTCAGTTACTGCTGGGACACTGTTGTGGCACTTAAATTAAGGGAGCTCTGTAAATTCAAGTGAGTTTCATTTTAACAAAATGCCCCTCCCTAAAACTAAAGCATAAAAACATTAACTGATATCTTTGTTTAAGCTCTTGTAGGGCAATGAAAACCTGCAAGCATAAGGAGACCACATGGAGGTCTTACTGTCTTCCAGTAGTTTCCTCCAAATTATGTTTAAGATACCTAGAAGGAATACGAAGAACTTGAGGAATCTGAGCAATGAGGAGCTTGAACTGCTGAAAATTTTGTTATCCTTATTACAGAAACAGGAGATTTTCATCTCAGAGCCATCAGTCCGGCAACATTTTCAGCCACTAAAAACATTTATCTAAAAAAAATATAAAATGTCTTCACTAGAAAGTAACAACAATAAAACCAAAGCATAGAAAAAAATTGAAGGTAGGAAGCCAAAAGCAGAGCTGACATGACACAGACTTTTAGGACACAATTCTGTGTCCTAAACATATTATTAATGCCTACAGCAAAAGATAAGGACTTTTTGGAACAGGGTGAATGAAACCGTACACAGAGCCACCACATTTTTCTGTGCTGGTTACTCTTCTTGGGAGCTACAAAGGGTATTGATTTCTCAATAAAGTAACAGGGAGAATTTTGAGTCTTACCAAAAGAGGGACAATTTCATTCTCTAATAAACCTACCTTCATAATCCTTCTCATTCTTTTTGAATCTATGGCTTTACAGTTGCCTTCCATGGCTTTTATTATTTGAAGGCAACAAGAATTTTACCATTAATTTCCAGCCAAGCAGGAGTGGTGAAAAATATCATAGCTTCTGAAACTATTTTTCCAACAAAGACAAAAGAGGTGTTGCAGTCGGAGTCCAACTCAGCCAGCCTCACATGGGGCACCAATTGTTGCAGCACAAACAAACTCAAAGGCTGCAACAAGGCTTTACCGTTGGTCAGATTCTACTGTCTGTGCCATTTCTCCTTCCTCCAGAGGTCAGACCACACTGCTGCTCCTCCTCGATCCAACCCCCTTTTCTACCATCCTCAGGGCTATTTAACCACTTAGCAGAACGAGCTACACCTGCACATCGTCCATGTCAATCAACCCACTGCCTCTGAGGCAAGGCCACAGCTGCATGTTATCAATGCTAATCAGCCTACTGCCTGCATTCCTCTACAAAGAGTTCCCAGATTAAAGTGTTCAGAAAAGACCTCCACCCACCCCTTCTAGCACCCAGAAGAATGATCTAAAAGTTGTGGCAGCTAAAGCATTAAATCAGAAGTTGAAGAAGCAAAAAGTTTATCAGCTGTGCAAATGGATTATAAGCAACAAATCAGGAGGCCACATTTGGAGTAATGGGTGCAACACTGAAAAGGGTATTATAGAAACTGAAAAGTTATAGCTGAAGATGGCCAAAATAATGTGAGAAATCAAGGATCTGAATTATTGGAAACTTTGGAAACAGTTGCTCCATGCTTTTCAGTAAGGAAAAGCATAAAATCTATACAGATGAAAGCAAATCAGAGTGGAGAACTCCATTACCTAAAAGAAAAGACTATCAGGTTGGAAAAATAAAATCAGTGAGAAGCAGGCTACTAGATGTGATATGATTAAAATCTGTTGAAGTCCCTATGGAAGTCAGTGGATTTTGCCAGGAACTCACTAGACTTACAATGTTGTTCCTGAAGTGGAATTTCTTCAAAAGATGGAAGAACAAATATATAGGATATGTAAATTACATGTTATACATTACACAGTCTTTATAAGTTTTTTAAGTTTTCTAAGTTTTTAGGTAAATATTTGGAAAAAATATACATGAGAATAGCATTGCTAAAATATTATTCTGAAATCATTTAAGATACCATGGTTTAGAACAGTAGAGGGACTATGCATGAAAAGGGACTAAGTATGGACTTCTCCACTGGAAAATAACAAGACCTCAGTTGATGTATTATCACCTAGTACTCAAAATGCCCTATCACCAGAGCACAAGCTGCTGCAATATATTTCATACAGTTTCAATGGGCCAAATCTTAAGCGGGATTTAGGTAGCCATCTGCATTCTTTTGCACATAAATGGCTTTGAAAGTGTGGTGCAACTGGCCCAGGTCACTCTGCTGGTATAGGAGCTGCCCTGACAGCATGCTCCTTAGCAAAGATATGAAGTGTGGTAATATGTGGACACACCGAACCAAGCTTTAAATTAAGGCAGATTTTATAGACCTTTGTAGCTAAATTTGGAGATTTTGAGATGCATCACTGTGCTGTTCTCATTAAGACACTGACAAATTGCATTTACGCTTACTTTGTTCTCATCTAAGTTTTAAAATTGTAAGATTTAGTGCAATATGCAGGCTCGGAGAGAAAGAAGCCTGCAGGTCTCTGCAGTATCTCATACTTTCACATAAAGTAGCCTTTGACTTCTGCACATCTGCCCACAGCCTTATACAACATCAGGTCTCTTTGCATGCAGCAAAGAGTCTCATTCCAGTCCAGTGGGGCTACATGCACAAGGAAGTATAAAATATTGCTGTCTGTTATTAATAATGGCAAAAAATCTGATGACGGCATTGAAATTATTTTGACATATCAATATCACATTCTAACTGTGTCACCAAAGCGGAGGCTCTGCGTGTTCCCACTCTTCAATTAGTCTGCAGTTGTAATGGTCTGGTAATGGGGTCTCCACAGAGTTACACTGAAATTGCTTTCCCCATCCTCATCTTATATTGTAATGGCATTGGAGCAGGGTCTTCACAGACATGCCTTGCAGTCATCATTCATCATTGTGAAACTGGTATTCCGCTAAATAAACTTTCTGGGACTTTTTAAAATGTGATATGAACTCATCATTCAAGCAAACTGAAGGTGGCTTTGACGTGGAAAAACAGGAAGAGAAGGAAGCTGGGTAACTGTTTTGCAAATGAAATATTCTGGCTGCTATAAAACCTTTATAGTTCTTAGGGCCTAAGCCCACTTAAAGGATTAAAAACATAATCCCGAAGTCTTTTTGCAGGGGAGATACCCGAGTGTCACACATACTATATTTGATTCCAAATAAAATATTCCACAGATTATTTTGTGGTTTGGGACAAAAAAAAAAAAAAAAAAGGGCAAAATATAAGTGTGCTTACTGGTCATTGAATATGTTACTGAGCAAACTCCTCCTCACACACACTCCTGTGAGGCCATGACTGCAATGGCTCTGAAGCTGGACAGGCTTCCACTTTGGGTTTCATTCAGAGGAAACAGCTTGTTTCAGTGCTTCCATGAATCATAGTTCAAAGATCTCTAACAAAGTGTTCCAAGGATCAAGTCACTTAGTTTCCTTAGAAAGCTATACTTGATCTGTATCTTGTCCACATGTGTGCGCTACTGAAAAATCGAACAGAGGGTATGTAGCAAAAGACCAAGAGTTATTCTGTATTTATCTGATGTGGACGCTTTTTTGCACAAAAGCTGCCCTTATGCAGTCTAGAACACATTCAAAACAGACTAAATTTAATTAATGAACAGGTGCTCTGCACTGGGATAAAAGCACCTATCAAGGACCTTGCAGTTAAGCTGTTCTAGCACGTTTCCCTCAATAGTCGGTCTGTTCCATTATGAAAGACTATCAGTGGATTTTGCCTTCAATACCTGTTACACTTTTTACACACTGTGTTTTCTAAGGAAGAAAGCTCTATTTTTTTTTTTTAATCAGGTGCATATGACGGGAGAATGAGATACCACAACTGAGACTTAAAGCTGTTACTACAAAGATCTCAAACTTTTGGTGCAACTCCTGCTTAAAATTCAGAATACATCCTCTATACCCAAGACCGAGTTTTAATGGGAATAACAGCAATGATGTAACTCAGTAGAAATATTGAGTAAAAGCCAGTGTTACTGCTGTTCCACATCACACTCAGGGAGAATGCTCCAGGGACCATGCATGGTCCCTTTCCACGGTAGAACATGGAAAGATCATGCTTGGTCCTACAGCACAGGAGATCATACCCTGGACTTTTCTCAGGCATTACGTTTGACAGGCAATGGATGATCATAGATGATCATAGGAGAGAAAGGAAGGGAGAACTAGCGGGGACATTTAGTTGCGCATGGGGCACTGTATTTCCCTCACCTTCGGCACTTACCGCAATGACCAGTGGCTCTGCAGCCTGCGCTCGGGCTGGGTGGGATCACTGACTCGATGGCAGCATGCACTCATTTCACGTGTTTAAATGAATGGCACCACATATTAAACCACAAAGAATGAAAGTAGTAACTTTTGACAGTTTTCGTTTTAGGAAAAGGTGCCATTGGTGGCAGAGCAGGCTAGCAGCCACAGAAGAAACAAAAAAACCCAAGGGCAGAATGCACTGTTTCCACAGGTAGTTTGATCACAGGGAGCACAGAGTACTTGATGTTACCCCAGGCTTTGACAGGGGTTTTTGGGGTTCCAGGAGGAGACAGCATGGTGAGCTATGGCTCACATCCCCTGCCCACTATGAAAACTGCCACAGCCTGCCACAAGGTTTAAAATCAGTAAGTGCTTGTGTCTGTAAGTCACAATGTTTTCTATATCATTTACATAAAGCATCTGCAACAGAAGAAAAAAGAAAGATGCTTATTTTCTCAAGCTATTGCAAAAATAATTGAACAGTCAAGGGGTCTTTCACCTGTTACAATGCACAGACAAAGTAGAATTTTTTTTTTTTACTGGTAGAGATCACGCTGGGCCTAGAATTTAAGATACAGATTGATTGATCTCTTTAATCTAATATTTGTTCATGGGGAGGCTGTTATCTTTATTGTGGTGACACCTGCTAGTGTCATTATAGTTAAAGGCTTACTGTATTTCTATTATAAATGCTGGTTTGGGGTTTAATATATCAGCAGGTTTGCATTGCATTGGGCTAAACACTGGCCTAGGAGTTGTCAATTCTAAGGCACACAGGCAATTTTTTTAAACCCAAACCTGATTCTGTTCAGGGCTTTTTTCTTTAATAGAATTGCTAAAATACTGAGGGAGGAGAAAACAGTTGAAGTAGCATGGATTTCAATAAGCTGACTCTCAAAGCTTTATATTCAATACAAATTAAAATCAATGTGTGAAGATGCTGTCACCTGACTTGACAAACAGGCCGATAAACCACCCAGAGATGTAGTTTCAAGTGATGTGACATATCTTCTGGTCTGCTGAGACCAGTTTGAGCCACCCTGCTAATATATAATGGTCCAAATGCCAGCAGAGCTGGCTGCTTTAGGATTGTTCTGCATAAGGGAATGCTCCAGCGGCACAGACGGCTGCCTCATATGCACTTACTGCTGGTAGAGGGGTAAGCAACAGTAAGAAAAAAAATTGAGTAAATGTTCCTGTTTGTTGAAGTGGGTAAACTGCTGTTGCAGTTTAGTTTACTTTGAATTGCACCACTGGGGGTAATGCCGCGTCGCTCGGAGCATATATTCATGTCAGTTGGGGCATTTCTGGGCATAAGCAGAGAGAGTGTAAATGGGGGTGGACCTGGGGCTGCTCTACCCTCTGTGAGAAACTACTGCAGCAGCTAATTTCGTGTCACAAGAGGGTAACAAAAGCACCCTGAGGCTAATTTAGAGCATCTTTCTAAGAAGTGGAATAAATGATTCTAGGCAAATCACCATGCTGACATGGAAAACACTACTTCCAGGACAAGATCTAGCTTTCTTAGCCTTCTCCATTTTTCGCTTTAAGTTAAATTTTCTAAGTTCCTTTCCACTCCCATGTCAGTTTTCACAGTTCCACTACGTGCGTTTCCACCGTCTCACTCCATTTCTGCACAGCCCACCATCCTCTGTCTTTTTACAGAGATGAGCAGGTCTTGAATATGATAATATGCCACATGGTAAGAAATTCTCTTTAAAAAAGCTGGCACCTACATTCTGAGTACAAATCACGTGTGCTTATCTCACTTTCATACACAGTGTGGGTGCTGGTGTGCATGTGCCTACACAGTTTCAGCGGGCTAATATCCAAAACTTACCCTCTCCCTAGGATCTTCCTCTATTTTTAACTCAGACGCACCAAATACAGACTTGAGCCTGAGGTTTCCCCTAAGCTGGCTACTTCTAAGGATCACTCCCTAAACTCCTCTCCGTAGCCCTTCCCTGGTCTTGGCACCCGAGTTGGCGCTTGGGAGACCTGCCCGATCTGCTGCCAGGATGAGTCAGACATGGGACTGTATCATCACGCAGGTCCTAGCACACCATTTGCTTTTGCATGTGTATCTGCAATTAAATACATCCATTTTACATTCAAAATACACAAATCTGGGAGCAGCTCTGCAGAAAATGTCATCCTCCATCACCACTACAATACAACTCAACTATTTATCTGTGAAGGGTGGTTGAAATGGGAAAAAGTCCCACTCTAAATGATCTATTCCCTTGTTCTACCTCTAAATGAAATAGTGTATTCTTTCCCATATTTTTTATGTTTTTATATATACATATACACACCGGTCACATGTCTGCGTTTTATACTCCAACTGATGAACTAGATTTTTACATGCTTTTTACCTTGCTCTCTACCTTCGGATTCTACATGTAGTTTCTACTTCTCCGGGAATTTCACCAATTCATCACAGTGAACATGGTTATTTTTTAATTGCTATCCATACTGTAGTAAATATAAATGACAAAAATCATCAAACATATGTTGCCTAAGTTGTATAAATATGCATATATGTTAAAGATGTGGTAGCAGGCAGGTGCACAGGAAATCTTCATAAAGTTAACAGCTACTGCAGCAATAATAAACTGATGTTACCCTTTCAAATGCTAGTCAGGATTTTGCAAGCATTAGCCACCACCGTGTGATTTGAGCAGTGGCACTAATACAGATATAGTCAAGCTGGCAACTTCTCCCCCTCCCCATCTCCCCCTTTTCTCCCACAAAGAAATAGAATGAGTTTATTAAAGTATAGATGCCATTTTCATCTTGCAATGTTAACTGTGTTGTCTGTATCCCAAAGGTACTGAGCCAGTCAACGCAAACAGCTGTGCCACCTACTTGCAACAGTTGTACACCCACCACAAAGCACGGGTAGGAGGAGCAGGTTAAAGCAAACCGTAAAGCTGCTAGTGTACCTCACTTTGCAGTTTACCCATTAGCTCGAGGGAAATTTCATCCCTTTGGAGAATATGCATTGTATGTAGAGCTCGTAGCACAGAATATTCTTTTGCTCTCATCTCCTATAAACCACCTACTGCATTTTTATGTTCTACAATCACATACACCAAAACAGTGTTTAGCAAATTAACATCAAGCTAAATAAAAGGCATATCAACCAACTTAGCAGGCAGCTTTTAGATGCTTCTGTACCGAGGATGTTGGGTGATCTGTAGGCTAAGATAGCTGTATTTCCCTCATATTCTCGTTACTTGCTTTTAGTATAATTGGATGAGTTTAACAGGAAAATTAATTCATTTTCACAGGTTTTATCAGTAGCCCTGATTACTGCAACATGAAGGAATATGGCAAGCTGATGGAGGAAGGCACTGATTCAGCACATCTCCAAGGGCAGCCTACACAGATGGGATTTCTGTAGAAACCTCATGGTATGACAGAACTGCCCTTTTATTCCATCCCTTCCTGAGGTGAACCCCCAGCTGCAGAAACTCTTTGTGCACAACCACAGACAAGTGTATTGCATGTTTGTGCATGCATGTGTGTGTGTGTGTCTGTGTGTGTTGGGGAGAGGGGGAATGCACATGGTTGCTTGTTTGCAAGTGCAGTGGATTTTCAACTTCCATTGCAGATGAACGGGCTTTGTTTGCTTTCTGTGGGAGTCAGTGAAAAAGCACCTCTTCTCCTCTGGCTCAGGACTGAAGTCTTGCCCACCACAGACCAGCTATGATGTATTTGTTCAACAGAGGTTTTGTCTTGGACATGAGATGTGACAGGATATAAATAAATAAGAGAAGTAGCACAGGTATGTGCATGCATTAATACACACATGCGGTTGTCCAGTACTTCTAGGTCTCACTACCTCTAACACCGCCAGCATCTCACAAAGCAATATAGCAAACCAAAGACTTCCCTACTGTCATTATCATCCACAGCACAAACACAACACCTGCAGTTTTCCAAAGTAATGTTTATTTGAGGACAGATCTACACATCAGTGAATACCTAGACCTTGTAATCTTGATCCTCTGATACAATAACAGGAACACAATCAGTACTAAGTGTTAATTTAGAAAAGAAATACTTTTAACTACAGCACGATTAGTTGTGAGTTTCTTCCTGCCTCTTCAATATAATTAACTAGGGCTTTATCTTACCATTATCCTTGTATGCATTAGGGACTCAATCTAGGAACTTCTTCCTCATAGGACTCTAATATACTGTTATCTTTTTATATTAATTGAGTTATCTCATACTGTCACAGAGGCTGAAGCTGAAATAGAGATGCAGAAAGAGAACTTTGGTCACTCCTGAATGTTACTTGAACTCAGAGAACTTCAACTAGGGAAGTGTTTTGTCACCCACTGCAGCCATTCCAGGGGTCCAGTTTCGCTGTCCCTGTGGTGTGGGTTGGGAAATCCCACTGCTCAGGACAGCTGCATTATCCCACTCAAATCACATTAGAGTTACTTAAAAAACAGTTACCTCACTTTTTCTCAAAAGCACTGATGACCAACTCTGATCTTCTGGGAAGTCATTCCCACTAAACCTCACTGGCTTATGACAATGCACAACACTGCTGTATCAGCAATCTCTGTATAGGTAACAAGTGAGACTAAAAACAAATAGCACGTAACAAGAAACCAACGTGCTTTATTTCTGTCTTGTCTGCATCATGCTATGTACTGCTGTCAGTATATGTTTTCCTGAAGCTATACTGTATTCTGATTTCTCACTTTCAAGGAAATTATTGTTGCTAAAATCCACTTCCCACACACCCCAAAAATGATGGCTCAGTACAGTTATAGTCACGCACATGACACTAATCTTCAAAGCCATACTATTTAATGCAATGATGGAAAAGGATAATTAAGTGAAAAGCAGAAAAATTAGAGTTGTAACGTTCAGGACTGCAGTAATACACACCCTTAGCAAGACCAAAAGAGCAATGCTGCTAACTAAAGCAACAGGCCTGACCAAATGGTCATCTTCAATTCAGAAACACGTGCTGTGCTTACTGTTACTGACCTTCTGCGGTGGGCTCATCAAAGTGTCAGTCTTCCTAGACTGATGTGTAATCACTATAATACTATGTAATGATCATACATGTGACTGTTCAAATTGGCAAAATCCAAGAAATTCAAGAGGACCAGATCCCAGGACCTGACCTTTAATTTATAAACAAACAAAGAAACAAAATTCTAGCCCTGGCACCTGCAGAAGTGAACCTGCTAAATAAGAGCTGGGTTTGCATACACAGACTTGCAATAGCAGACCTGTGAAGTGAATCTCCCTCTCTGAGGACACATGAGTCTCCCAAGCAGCTAATGAGCAGGCACAACTACTCACTGCTTAGCTCCTGGAAGACTAAGGAGGGTGGTTTGGAGCAGATCACAGAAAGTTAAAGCAAAAATAGCAATTTTGAAGAGTGACTGCCAGAGATTTTTCTGTTTTCAGTACAGTTCACAGTATTGCAGACCCCTGAAGGGGTCTTGCAGACTCCAAAGGTAGTAAGTCCCTAAAGCCTGGATCAGATCAGGTGAAAATCATGTTTAGCATAGCTCTGCGTGTCCCTCAGTACTCACTGTCATAGTGGACTGGGGAAACAAATTGGGGCATATAAAGTCAGATCTATGGTGTTCAGTGTAAGCCCCCTCCCTGTCCTTCCTCTATCCTCAGGGGAAATATACTTGAATCTACTTGGTGAAGCCAAGAGTATTTACGTATCTGTTGTTTTAACTCTGGAATGGGCATATAAAATAGGTCCATCACACCTCTAAATATCTTCAACACAGGTATCTAATCTCAGGAGAGATCAACCCCTGATGCCCAGCAAGTGATGTTCAAGAAAGGAAGTAGGAGTTTAAGACTCCTGAGGTATCTCAAGGTACCCCTACCTCATACTTGAGAAGTGGAGCAAATGGTCCTTCTGCCATACTGAACCTCACAGTGACTCCTCCAAAACCCAGCTGTGTTTCCCATCTCATCCCACATGCCAGAAGCCCCAGTGGGTCCCAGTCCAACTGCTAACCCCTCTCACCTTTGCAGGTGTGTGAAACTCTAATGCAAATCAACACAGCAGGGCAGATTTTTATCTGATAAGAATACCAGCACAGTCCCATTTAAACTGGTGGCCTGTTGTGTCTCCACCAGAAACCAAAAAGGAGATTTATAGAAGGGATGGTAAACAGAAGGGTAGTGTCAACTATGAACACTCCATAACTGAGATCAGGGTAGACTGAATACCCATAAAATAATATTCCTTGTATCATTCATTTTAATACTGAGGACCTCATCAAGAGGTCCATCCAGCTCAAGTCCCCGGGCCAAGGTTATTTCAGTTTTAGATGTAGTTTACAGAGATATTTTTTTTTGGGGGGGGGGCAGATGCAGGTAGATTCATATGCCAAATCATATATTCCCATATCAGCAAGTCAAAGCCTCCACTGTAGGAGGGGAATGTGCAGGGAGGCACTGGGAACCCCCCCAACTTCAGCATTTCTCTTGCAGGACACTCCCTTGTGCTCTTCCTGTATAACTCCATATTTCTTCTTATTAAGAGCACATATTGACTCCAAAACAATACACAGAAATTAGAAGTTCAAACCAAGTAGTCACAATTAATTTGTTTGGATATGATCTAGAAACAAACAAACAAACAAGCCATTGCCTTAAAGAGAAAGACAGGCTTATTTTCCTACACGGGTATGCTTGACAGGAATACAAGAGGGACTTAGACAAATGGACTAGTTCCAAATAACAAAGTACCAGTTTACGAAAAATGCACAGGCCAAGATTACAGCAAATTATACACTCTTATACCCAAACAGCATTCACACTCTTGAGTTAGAAATATGCACACTTAACTCCAAGGATCAGCACAGAGCCCTTAGCTTACAGTGATATTTCCTTAGCAAAGAAAATGGTATTTTTCACTTCTTTTATCCGCAAACGGCCTTATCATTTCTTACTAAACTTTCAGCAAAAAAACTGGTCTGTGACCGACTGAAAGTGAGCACAGTTTCTGCTGCAAAGGGAGGAGTTTCAGAAAATTATAACAATTGAAAATGTCCTGTTCTATAAGAAACAATTAGGCAAACTGAAGTGTAAGACACCGTGATGCACTCAGCCTGCAGTCCCTAGAAACAAGGCATTTCTGAGCCATGCTAGACCGAGAGCTTTAGCACATAAACCGTACCAGGGCCTGAACAGAGGCCCTCCCTGTGCCCTTTCGGCTCAGGCAGGGAGAGGAAAGGGCATAGCTGTGTCTCTGTTCTAACCCATTAATCTGTCTGCCCACTCCGTGGATGTCAAGGAAATAAGGTTAAGCCCGAGGGCCAAATTCTGGGTTTCACTTACTGCTACACTCCATCATCCAGATTTGGTGAACACTTCGCTGCTGTGACCACAGCAGTTCACAACACTGAATTTCTGCTGTTTCAAGGTGCCAGGAATTTTTTCTTCATGACGGGTAGACTCAGTCTTTATTTTTTATTAAAATGATATTTGCCCAGAGGAAAGGACCTCAGGAAAATGCCTCACAGGCCAGGGCTTCTCTGTAGCCTTAGAAGCCCCTCTGGAAAATGGCTAGCCTCTCAGAGAGGGAATATAACCAGCTGACTCCAAGTGCCACTTGATCAATAATGAGATATTCAGAAGGAGTCTTAATTTTATCTAACCAGAGGGATGAGACTATCATCTTCCCTGACAACCAAAAACTCAGCAGAGACCTCTTAAAGGGAATCATCTCCATTAAGTTGTTGCCTGCTTGCAAGCAGTAGCAGTAATGGCACTCACCAGCTTTCAGCTGGAAGTGATCGGAGGAGAATGCAGCAGGTAAATTAATGCTTTGTAGGGGCATTGTGCACATACCCGTGGCATTATGTCATTGTGGCACTCGTCCATAGGGTCTGCAGGGACTTGCAATCACTTCTAAGACTATGTCTGAGGTGCTAGGATGCCCCAGAAGGTAAAGCATATCTGTCCTGCCACAGTGTGTGTGTGTGTGTGTGTGTGTGTGCGTGTGCACAGCCTTGCCACAAATCATGTTTCATGGGTGCATCAGAATGCCAGCACAACATCTTTTAAATGAAAAATTTAAATTAAAATGTAATGTTTGAGAAGACCACTTGCAGTTCACGACACTGCAAAAAAAGTACTCTGACATTTTTTTTAAATTTACACTATGATAACATTGTTAGCACTCCTGAATAAGCTTTTTAGTGAAGAGCAAATATTTAAAATGGCAGGTTGGTGACCTAAATGCATAAATCTTTTTTTTAAAAAAGCTTGTCTTTTTGGAGACTGACACATGCTATCATTAGTAAATTTCAATATTTAGTCAATACTAAATAACATAAACAACTCATAATTTCTTTGGACAGCTTATTTCCAGCAGTACAGCTTATAGATGAGGGAAATTCAATTCTTCTCAGGCAGACAGTATGAACTTTCCATGACTTAGGAATAAAGAAAGCAAAAATTATCTCTAAAGCTTTAAGCTTGTGCTTGCCATTTCTGAGTTGGGTAATTGTTCTGGCAAAGACAGAGGAAAATTAAAAAAAAAAAGGAAGAAAAAGAAAAAAAATCACACAACATTCCAGGAAAAAGAATAATCTTTGATGTAATAGACCAAGAATCAGAGCAGTGGTCAAAGACAAGGAGTTTTAGGAATAAGAAAAGAGGAAACAGTCTGACTTGCTAATAAATTAGGAGACTCTAAGGTGCATGAGATATAAAAAAGAACATCTTACATAGGTAATAGTTGAAGATATTTTATGAACCAAGTAGATGATAATTCTTCTCTGTGATATAACTCAACACTGTTTAGTCTCTTCTTAACAACCCTTCAATCAAATCTCATTTCATTTAAATCTAAATAACACTTCAGCCACCTCCTACAGGGGAGGACTTGCAGATTTCCCTCTGGAAATACATTCCTATAACGTCAGAGTGTCCAACCCCCCCCCTAATTTTATTTTAACTTCTACAATGAGAAAGTATTTAAGTAAGACAGAATTATGAAACTGAGGCTGCAAAACATGTCACTTGTTCTCAAAAAATTAATCCCATAGTGTTTGCAGTCATGTACTCTTGTACCTTGCATTAGGTCTCACCTTATGTTGCATCTATATTTGGACTGTAGCAGGTTTTCATGTAACCTTGGTAAACTCTAGTTATAAAACAATTATTAGCATAAATATGAATAATGTGTTTGAAACAGATTCTATCGCCCTCACTGTAGGAAAACTTAGCGGTATGAAGCTGAAATTAATACTTACTACACACTGTCTCTAACTTTCACCAACCCCTTGACTGCGTAGCCCAGATGTACACGTCTACTTTTTAGATCAAGGTCATATGACAAGTATGTCCAGAGCAGATAAGCTAAATCTGTTCCTCAGTTGAAATGATAAGCCTTTCGTTCTCCCCAAAGCCCATCATATATTCAGAATTGTTTAGGTTTAGCAACCTCTAACCTGATGAGTTTGGCATCATTTCTATAGGTATTAGTCAATCTTTTCAGAGGATTTTTAGATACATAGCTGCATTGAACAAGTCACTAATTATTTATAAAAGGTCTTCAGGCAAAATACATAACTAGTTTGAAATGAGTTTTGATTTAGTAACCTGCAAGTTATGTCAGACAAAACCAGGAAACAGTCATACACTCAGAGCAAATATGATTCACAGTGGATCAAAAAGTTTGCCAAAGACTATAGAAACATTTGGAGACTGTGGAGATGCAATCTCACTCATATTCTACTGTGATGTCAACATAAAAGTTCTTGCCTAAATTCAGTTCCACCATGATGAATAGCATGTGGCTTCATAGCATTATGAGACTTGAAACCTGTTGGTCTCAATTTAAATTGAGATGATAGCTAAGCACATCTACTTTCAACATGAACCAATTGAAAAAAGATGCGATTTTCCATAGAAACATCTCTACCAATAGTTTATATATGCTGAAGTAGCCAATTACATCTTGGCACACTCAAAAATACATAGCAACAGCAATGACAGCATGGCAACAGCAGCTGCTGCACAACGGAAAAATTAGAAAATTACTCTTTAGAAAAAAATACATTCTGTTAATTCACTTTGTTTACATTTTCTTTCATGAAATAGTTTTAGAAAGCACTGTATGTGTAGCTAACTCTTCTTGTGTACCTCATTACTGGATCGGTAAAGATTATTAACAAAAAAATTCCTTGTAGTTGGAAGTTGCCTTCCACCGTGCGTATATTTCAGCACATGGCAAATCCTTCAGAAAGTATGGGAATTTTGTTTTATTTCCTCCCAAATGAAGGTATACCAGTGTGCATCAGTTGACCAGACTTTTCATAGCTGGTATGTTGACTTCAGTGTGACAGGACAAGAGCTCTAAGCAGTGGAACATTACCTGACAACCCACGAATGGCCTGGCCACGGCGGAAAGGCTGATTCTGCCCTCAGGTGAAGCCGTCATATGTTCTTCTCACACTGTATGACATTTGCCATATGATCAGATGTATTTACATGAGTATGCACTTAAAAATACATAAACGGAGGGAGGGTGTTTTAAATAGCCATGGTGGAAATACTGTTTTTTAAAAATGTTAAGGTCCAGCTCCTGCCTCCACAAGCATATGTTTCACTTCCATTCTCCCCTTCTCAGAGGAATGTCCCACTTTTATTACAGGACAGCACCCACAAGAGCGTGCTTGATTTATAGTGTCAGTGATGATATAGCAGTGAACAAGCAAAGGGTCGTCAGTACTTTCTTGGAGGGCCGTGAACAAGTATGTCCCCGTCTAAGTGCCACCTGCGTGTAAAACAGAGCTGCAGAACATGGCAGTGCACAAAGCACATTTTTGCAGGGACGTGACATGAAGGCAAAAACACCTGTGCAAGAAATCTAGTAATTACGTTCACAGTGGCTGTGTCATGTGTCTAAACAATATTTCTTGTGTTTTATCTGTTTGTAGATTTGTACCATGTTCCCCGGGGATATGAAGTAACTCATTTGTGCCTCTATAGTTAAGGATTAGGCAGTTTCCCTAGTCTAAATCCTGCCATTCTGTAGGTATTAGCATCTGCAAAGCTAATCTACTCTCTGGTAAAGCCACAAATAGATTTTGACATACCAAAAGTGACTACATTTGAGTTGATCACATATAGTTATGTAAATAGTATATAAATATGGTTTCTAGCAATGCCAGATAAAGATTTTCAGCTTTACCTTGGTCCTTCTAGTATTTAGGGCTCAGTTTTAAGGATTAATTTGTGTGACAGTTGTTTTGTTTCATTTCTCTGCAAGCCCACATCCAGGAGAGACACATGAGCCCATGCCCACTTCACACGATGCGTAACCTTCCCTCTGTGTAACCAGAGATTGTCAGGGCCCTCAGTGCAGCCACCTCTGCACCTAAGCTCGGGTCCCTCCTCTTGGTCCCACCAGGCCAGCTCAGCAGGCGTGCCGGCTGTCACATCTCGCTTATCCCACCCACACCACCTCTCCAAGGCACCCGTGAGGCCTCTATGCCAAATTTTGCCTGATCTGAACCAGACAAGACTGCCCTGGAGATCCCAGAGTGTATGCCTGAAGGTGGAAGATCAGTGCTTGAGACGAAAAGATATTTTCTGTCAGTTACATTAAAGCATCATTAGATAGAGCAATGTTTTTTTTTTTTTAATTTACTCTTCCACTTCCTAGTTCTGCTTGGCCTAGAAAGTGGACTCCAAACAAGATGAAGGTTAATCTGTCCAGGGCGGTCTTTCCACTGTCCTCTTGTCCCAGCTTATTAGGTGCTTTGGAGAGTTTTGAATGTTATTTGTGAACCCAATCACATAAAAAGCTGCTCTCTAAAATGACCTTTGAACATAACTGAGGGAAAACAGTACTCTCTGAAGTGCTGCTTATTGTCCTGTTTTTACACATGGTATTTATATGCTTCGTCTTTCACTTGTCCTGCTCTTATCCCATTGACCAGGTTCATAGCAGTCGTGGCTATGATAAAAATCATTATTATCAGTTATAGTTGCTCTACATCATTTTAGATAACACTTCTCTTGGCTGAGGATGGAAGGGTATGTACTGCTGCTGGTAGCTCTTACCATTTCTCAAACTGTCAGTGAACAGTCATTATTGTCCTTCCACTTCTCTTTCTATTGTGAGAACTTCTATTGTGAGTTGGTTATCCTACTTCTTATTAAGCTTGCCGGTTTGTAAATTAGCTTCCTTTGTAATACTCTTTCATTTAAATCTGGAAACCCTCTTCACCCTTCTTTCCCCTGGTTGCATATGGAGAAAGTTAGTCACCCGATGGAAATGTTACTGAGACCTAAATATGAAATCTATACATTTTAGAAGAAAAAAAAAATTTTTCCACCTTCCTGTGTAGGACTCAGAGCTGGAATATTTTCAGTTTCAACATAAAGGCACTTTCTCATCACTTTTCTCTTTCAGTCCCTGGCTCCTTCAAGCATTAGAGTGCAGCTTTCTATTCGGTGAGGTGAGTATGACCTCATGCAGCCTCGCCACCCCAGGAGCAGAGGAAGAAACTTTCTGGCAAAATACATATTCCTTCCATGATTTTTGAGTTTTAGGGGACAAAGACTGGTGTAGCAGTAGCATCTGATGGAAAGGATGCAAGAATAGGATTGAGCCACTGTCTCCAGCCTAACTTCCTCCATATGCTTTCTGTAAACTCTCAGAGCTTCCTACAAACTATATCCTCAAACCAGTGTCTTGCAGGTCAGAGGGGTGCATGTGTTCTTTAAATGTCATAGGGTACAGCACAGAAAGGATGCAGCATACCAAGTAAGTTTGCTGTGTATTCTAGGTAAAGAATGTGAACTCCATGGACAAACTTCATCACTGCTTCTCTATAAGCATTAGCACATGGAAGCATTAATTCCTGGTAGGATGTCAAACTTAGGATTTCAGGTTTTCTATTTGAAGTTGGTCCTGTCATGTCACTGGGAGCCTTATCTATGTTGGGGGGAGGCATAAATAACTGCAAGCACAGCATCACAATAAAAACACTGAGTGGAATGAAATAACTTCTCAGTTATTCATTACCCCATTGACTTACTAACAGAAGTGTCACAGTGGAAAGAGTTATAGCAGCTGATCCACTGCTGCTCCATAGTAGCCATCCCTGAACTCTGCCTCACAATATCAGAATAAGCGATAGCAAAACCATCAAGCGGATGATGCTTTGGTTTAGAAATTTAATCAATACACATGGTGGTTCACAAGACATGCGGAGGTATAAAAGCAGTTCTCCACTATGTGAAACATGACTTTCGGGGAAACTCGAAGAATGAGGTTCGGTTGGGAGAAGAGCGGAGGACGTTATCTACAGGTATAGCTATGATGGCACCTAAACCAGTCTATAAGGTATCATTTAATGCAGTTAGGAACACAGGAATTCTCCCTGTCAGGCTGACCCATCTTATACTTCCACTCAAGCCCTTCTATGGATTTGTTCTTGCCTTGTCTCTCTCTTGCTTCCCACAGTCACTGGGCCAGCAATGTGGGCATTGATGCTCTTGTCCTTTCTCCCCTGTGCCACAGCCCCATGTGTAGCTGAGCATGCAGCGCAGCACCAAGGTTGCTTCTCCAAGCAGCTCTTTTTCTGTACTTCCTTCTCCTCTGAAGTGACACTTGTTTCTATCTACTCTTTAAGGTGATGCCCTTTCGCAGGAACTGACACACTTTTCCACTTTGTCACCAGGAGAACATTTTTGAGTGCCAGTATGGGCCACCCACTTGATAAAAATGGTCATGATACTAAAATTAACAAGGGCCAACTGTCACTTCCTCCTCTTCATTCACATAGCAATCCTTTAACATGCAAGATCCTAGTGGTGTTTAACAAATTGGAAACGGTGAACAACACTGCCATATCTAAACTGAAAAGAGGGGATTAAGACAGTGGTACATGTTCAAAGGGAAAATATGAATGCTGCAAGTGGTCTAAAGAGCAACTCTGGGATGAGGGAAAAGAAAGGATTCAATGGGAGCAACAGGGGTTACACAGGGCATTCTCGTATAGGACGTATTACACAAAATTAATTTGCTTTAATCTCAACTATTCCACAAAAGCAGATAGCACCTGTGTGCCAGATACACAAAGATGTATGTAATCTGCTCATGATCTATTTGCAGACTGTACTAACTGTCAGTTGCTTGATGTGCACAGGCTTAGTGGGGGGAGAAATGAATAAAAGGAAGAGTAACTAACTAACTGTAGCACAAACATGGAAATCTTTCTTTAATTGTCTCAGTTCTTATTTTTCTTTCCTTCACTGAATGGCAGTTTTGACCCCACAGAATCATTTTTTTAGATCAGGCTTCAAATACTGAATGTTTAATGCACACTTTTTTAAACCAACAAGCTGAATTATCCATCTGCTTGCCTAATATATTTTCATGGTAGCTTTAGGTCCTAGCAAATTGGGTATTTTAGTACCTGAACATCTCCAGTATACCAGAATATAATGACAATGAACACGTACATTGGTGAAAAAAGGGATTTTTTTGTGTTTCTGTATAAGCACGATAATACATTCTGACACCGTAAGAGCAGTATTTTCTGTCAATCAGCTTGAATTCTCTGTAAGCCTCAGACATATAAGTCACATTGAGAGGGTTATGCATTTCACAAGTGGATTTATATATAAATACTTTCTCTGGCTCCAGTTCAACACAACAAAAGAAGTCAAACATTAGTCTGTATTTGTATTTCTTCACTGAAATGTTTTGACACAAACTGCACACAATCCTAGCTGAAAAGTGCCATACAGTTTGGAAGAAACTGCTGCGAACACCTCTATTGTTCACAAAACGCCAAAGTTTTTGCTTCTTAGAAACTTAGAGGCCTCATTTCCACAACTCTATCAACAGTTTGTCTTCCAAAGAGCACACAGTTATGTACACAGCCGTCTCCTTCCTTTTCTAGGCTTTCCCTTCTAAGTAGACTCAAAAACCTATTAACACTGTTGAGACCTATAAAAATGACATCTGGCCTTTGCCAAAATAATGAAACATTTACAACAAAATGGTTGCTACTTTCTACCCAATTGTGAGGCAAATATCTGTCTTTGCATAGCATTAAACAGATTACTGTCACTTTACAGTACATTTCTTTACAGCGTGTGGCAACTTCTTGAGTCAAACTGAATCAGTTACACTGCTCAGTGCTAGAATAACTCAGTGAAAGCTGAGTTATTCTGGATTTGCCCCAGAACTCCCCTGTTCCCCCAGCGTGTAATGCAAGTGGTCACAGCCACCACCTGACCCCTGCAAGGTTTGGGTGCAGCTCTGCAAAGCAGTAACAGATGAATGTTGGGGAGACTGCAGTGACAGACAACTTGATCATATCCAAAACAACCTACAGGCTTTCCTAAAATGTACCATCTAGCAGAGTACCGAGGGGCTGCTAAACTGGTCAAGCATCACTGCAGCACAGTGGTCATCTGGCTACTCTCTGTTCCTCTGAGGATGCTCTAATCCTCGGTGCACATTCACTCACCACACATGCATTCACCCAGCCTCTCATTATCTTCCTTGTAGCCTGTCTTGCTACCACAGAACAGCAAAATCCTCCAAAAGAGCAGAAAACTTAAGGCCTCAAACTCAGCTTATGGGAAAATATGGGGACATAGTCCTGAGGCAGATTGTCTGTAAAAGCATGTTCCATTTCACAATGTTCGTTTTATTAAATTACACTGAGAAGCACAGTGTATTCATTGGCTTAAACTCACTCTAAGTAGTCCCTATGAAAATGTGTTGGTTTCATTAGACACCCGATACTGTATTTAGTTCAATGGGTTTAATTATGAGAAAGGAAAAAAAGAAAAGCAAAAAAAAAAAGCAAGCAAGATGTATATAAGCCTGAAATGAAATGTGCTGGTTTTGGAAAACAAAGCATTGGTTTCAGTGAAAAGCTATTGGTATAAGTGAAAATATTATGCCTTGAAAGGAAATTTATTCATTTCCATAAAAAATTAGTTACTTGAGTATGCATGGATTGGTTCCACTACGAATGTATTGGATTCAATGACACTGTATTAGTTTCAAAGCATATTTATCCATGCAGTAAAAAGGTATAGGTTAGGAGAATTAAAGAGGCGTGATGATGGCTGCCCGTAAGTCTCTAATCTGAAATACAATTCTTATTAAAATTTATTAAATTGGACTTAACAATGATACATTCAAAAACCCTAAATAAAGCCTATGGTACTGTATCACTTTGGACACATCAGACCTTTTGCGTCACTCCGGTGTAAACTAATTCTTCTGAGTTTCTAGGGGGTATATGCCTTCCTCTCCTCCCCAGAGTACAACTGTAGGCAATTTAAGTTCATTCTCCATAAGCAAACTATCTTTTTTCTCCCATCTATAGGGATAAAAATGCAGCTTCTCTAGTAGGCTAGGCAGACAGGAGGATAGTTTTGACTCTTCTTTTTCAGACTGTAAGTGGCGGCTTAGGGGTGCACAAGCTGCCTGGGGGCAGAAGCAGTCCTGTCAACTGTAGAGCTGTCAGCAATCCTCAAAGTCCAGCAGCATCTCCATGCCTGTGTTTCTTTCTGGCTGGCTCCAGGTGCCTCCTTAAGGCAATATTTAGGCTCCCTGAATCACCCTTCAGTGATCACCTAACTTTCTTTCGTAAACAGATAGAGAAGCATAGGTGGACTGCTGGCTGTTTGAATAGGTCCTCAAATCAGAAAAAGAGCATATCCTTGAAGCCGTGCTTTGCTAAGGCCTGAACATTTATTTTTTGTTTAAAAATTATGTGGCATACTGAAATGCTTGCAGGCTGAAGCAAAAAACTTAGGCGTGAACTCCCCCACCCCCCACCCGCCGCCATGAACTACATTTTTTTCTTGTAAATCATAGTGTTTAATAAATGCGCAATTAATTGAGAGGTGTTTCAGCTTCATCCACTGCTGCACAATAGGACTCTGGCTATACCGCTGTTCTAAGTAATATTCTGTAGACGCAACATTTGGAACCTCTCAGGCTTCTGTGGCTGCTTGTATTGTAAAGAGGCATCCTGAGTAATTCTGAAAGCCCAGGTATTTGTTTTGATTTGTCTATAAAAATATATCAGTAACTTTATTATTTAGTTTGTCCTGCTGACTAACACAGCTACGCACTCATGCTAAAGAATGTACATAATACAAAGGCTGTTAAGTGCCTGTACTATTTTTATAAGGAAAAACATCAATAAGCACTTGACTTTGAAGTTTCTACCATCCATTTTCCAGTATGACTCTGAATGATAAAAGAAAACAGTTTTCAACTTCCCTCTTTGTGGTACACAATAAAGCTCTATTTACTGTGAGATTTCTTCATGAGGGGACCCTAGCTTTTCCCTGCACACTCTCATTTCCTCTAACAACACAGACAAATTAATTTTTTTCATAAGTCCTGACTAGTCTATTGCAGTCTAATGTAAGTGGTACCCAATATTTTCACGTTAGAGTGTAATAAATATCCTGGGTTCCAATCCTGAATCTAGCCTTTCTGAATAAATTCATGATAAATCCAATTGCAGGATCAGCATCCACATCAGTCTGATGAGCCACAGTTTCATCTTGTCACAGGAAAGAATATTCTTATGTTGACACAACCTATTTTTCACTGTCATGTTATAAATTAAAAGTTTGTTGCAACTCCTAAGAAACAAAATCCATTGTTTTATCAGAACTGTAAACCATAATGTACCCTAAAAAGTTTGACTTTATATAAAGTCTAGAAAGCAGAAAATTAAGTGACAGTGGAAGAAAATGGTCCCATTAGGGAAAAAACTGCAGTTATAAAATATACAATTTAAAGACAGCTACCATTCTGTGGTATAAGACTTCCTGCATCAGTTAAACTCTCCCAGAATAACATTTTTAGAGTGCTATTTCCAGTATCACCAAGCAGGCCTTGTAATCGCAGCTGCCATACTTACAGGACTCCAAGACAGTCAGAATTTTCCTCAGTTATGGTTTGCACAATATGGCTGGTTATGCTTTATTTCTAAGTTCTTGCTAAAATCTTCATCTCCTTCTTGCTTGCACTAATATAAAGATAGTTGGTCTGGCATATAGCAGAACTCCTCTGGTTCCTTCTGTATTTTAACCAGCGTTTACTATCTTATTTTGATTATTTTGTACTGCTTCGTACTCCAGCCAGGAGCAGCCTGAGGAGTATCAAGAAGGATTACAGAGCCCTGGGAGTGGCAGTAAGGGACTCTGGAGTGCAGGCAGTCTTTTCATCAGTCCTCCTAGTGAAGGGAAGGGGTTTGAAAGTGCCAGTTGAACCTGGTAAATCAACAAATGGTTACAAGACTGGTGCCACAGCCAGGGGGTTGGCTAGTTACAGGACTTGCTTTGAGAAACCTGGTCTACTGGGGGCTGATGGGGTCCATCTGTCAGAGAAGGGGAAGAGCATCTTAGGTCGTAGGCTTGCCAAGCTGCTGAAGAGGGCTTTAAACCAAAGTTGTCGGCAGAGGGAAATCTCAGTCCTTCCACTCCCACCAGTTTGATGCCAGTGCCAGCAAGAGATGCCCAGAGCCTGGAGAGGAATCACAGGTCAGCAGGAGAGCACCTGAAGAGCAGCACAAAGGCATTCCAGCCAGTAAGTCAGCTTCACTGGGGGCCAAACTTAAATGCCCCCATGCAAATACACATAGCATGGGGAGTAAACAAGAGCAGTTAGAGATATGTGCATGCCAGCAGGGCTATGATTTTATTGGCATCACAGAGACATGGTGGGATAGGTTCTACATCTTGAGTATGGGAATGGAAAGATGCAGGCTTTTTAGGTAGGACAGCAGAGGAGACAAGGAGAGGTGTCACCCTTGATGTCAATGACCAGCTGGACTGCAGAGAGCTCCGCCTGGGCATGGAAGCAGAGAGTTTATGGGTCAGGATGAAAGGAAGGGCAGGGACAGGTGGCATTATACTGGAGGTCTACTACAGGCAACCCAGCCAGGAAGACTGAGCCCTCTATAGACAAATAGGAACAGCTTATCTGTTCCTGGCCCTTCACAAGCCCTGGTCCTCATGGTTCTGTGTGGGGAAAGCCCTCTATTCCTCTATTCCTTTTCCCAAGGTGAATCTGATTGCACAGGAATGGGTGCAAGATGCAGCACATGAAGGACAATCAAGTTTGACAGTACAAGTTCTGCTGTTTCCATTTGACCGAAGTCCTGTGCAGGTCAGAACATTTTGTACTCCCATGGTTGTTTCCACAACTATACTCAGTTTTCAATAGTCCCTTTATGCATTTATTACATATATATTACAATTCAGTCATTTGTGGATACACCTTTATGCCTTCTGACTATTGCCTTTTAACTGTCTAGCTATTCCATGCAGTAGACAGGCAAGAATTTTTAAAATGTATCTGATGTTTTCTAACTTCTTCAACATACTTGTTTATATTTATTCAAAACATGGGCAAGGAATCTCAGCCTAGCATGGGAAGCTCACCTGACTGAATAACCCCTAGCTCAGCCCTAAGGCAGTGGATAAAGGGCAGCACGAATTGCTTCAGAGCGTGTCCCAGGCCCCACTTCGTCACTGGGATTCATCTACTACACAACCACAAAAGAAGCAAGTCCGAATACACTCATGTCTTGCCTTAAAAAAGGAAAAGGATCAGAGGAGCACGGCCCTTCAGGGCCTTCAACAGAGGCTATTTGCTGTCCCAGGCTGAAAGGTGTCTCACCTTGACTTTTAAAAACGGAGTTGGTAGCGTGTAGGATGCCTTTAGTATAGGATGAGGAATGCACAAAGCAAGGGCATCTCATCGAAGAGCTATTAGTTTGCTCTTAATGCAGGGCAAAGTCCCACTCTCAGAAGTGCACGCACTTGGAATAATACTACCACCTGTCATTTAGTAAATCCAGATTTACAGAGGTGTAAACAGGAGCAGAATTTGTTCCCGAATCTCTAGGCAAGCTGAGAAAAAGCCCTCCCAGAACACATATTTCAATATCATGCCTTAGGTAACAGAAAAATCACAGTCTTTATGTTTCTTTCATGCAGTATCAAGCTTCTATGCGTCATACATCTTTATGTTTCCTTAGCTACTTCATAGCCTTAAAAGAACACTGGGCTGGGTGGTTGGGGTTTTTTTTCCATTTTACAAGAATATACATTTTTCAAGTCTAAATAAACAAAATGTATTCACTCCTTAATTGGCTTTTGTCAGGAGACATTCTTCTTTTCAGCTAAGAAAGATGTATTCTTTGATGTCTTCATTAAAAGATCTCACACATTTTTTTCTGAGAAATATATATATATATTAATGCTATGGTAAGCTTTTGTCTTCCCCTTTGATTGTTCCATAATGCCAAGAATGCCATTTTAAATGTGTGTTATTTTAACAGGGTTTATGTTAAGCAACAAGGTGGATATTATTCTTTAATTCTAAGTTTAAACAGTATGAAGAGTAGAGCCAACTGAAGTAAATCATAATTGCTAAACAGGATTAAGTTTGCAACAGCTTCCTAAAAGTCTGCAAGAAAGCAGATACAAGAACAGATCCCTGCAGCAGAAATACATTTTATTCGTAGCTTCTACCCCAGACCTGCACTCTCCAAAGTGTCATTGTCATGAATCATTGTTAGCAAAACAATAACCTTAGTGGTCTTACATTTTCTCTCTGTGCAAATTATGTATGTTTCATGTGACATTACTTACTTCCTCAACTAGCAAGCCTCTTCCGTCTGTTGGAAAGCCACCAGTGGTGATGTGCTATCAAAGTGAATTACCTTCTTACATGCCAGGAAATTAGGGCAATACAGTGCCTTTCATCTAGCTCCTCTACACTGCCATCCTGCTCCCACAGGATCTCCCATTCACTCTTCTCCTACTGACTTGTACAGGAGCCATTGCATAGAAAGTAATTTCTCTGCAGCTTGGAAGAGGCATTTCAGGCTTGAAAAGAAGCTTGTGACTGTATGTATGGATGATACAGCTACTGAGCACCAGAGAGAGGATTCCCATGCAAGCTCTGTGTAAGTGGGTAAAAAACCCAAACATGATGAGGAAAACAAAGCAGGACAAGGATGGGCTATCAGGTCCAAGCACACATGGCTGTAGGGGCCTTTACATCCTGTAAATGTCAGGGAGCAGCTGTAGCCAGTGGTTCTTCTGCTTAGGACAGAAGATTCAGGTGTCAGATGGTGATGTGCTTTTTCTTTTTTTCTTTTTTTTTTTTTCTGTTTTTTTCAATTCTTGCAATTTGAAACATTTGAATTATTATGGATGTAATAGCTCTGCATAGGGGGACACTGATGTCTGAGCACTGTTAACCAAATGATTGGCTAGAAGGAGTTAGGCTGAAAGTAGTGTTTGAATGCAAACCAGCTAACAGTCTTCCCTCCCCTAATATAAATTATACTTTGGCTATAAAATAGATCTCTTCAAAACGTGACAAGTGCTAAAAACCCTGTGAATGAACAGTTAGGAGAATGCTCCAGTTCCCCATTGCCATATCATCTTCCTTCTCTTACTCTCACTTCTATTTCTCAGGATAGAAATAGAAGCCTACGCCAGCACTCTTCATTTCTCTCCCATAATCTGGTCATACCATGCACCCCTCTCACATATGCCCACATCCATGCCTGTCTTCCCCTTTCATAGCTTTTCACTTTCATGCCTCCCATCTCCCTCCTCCTTTCCATTCTCTCCATGGGTACGCTGGGGCATTGCTGCCCATCCTTCTCCTTGCTCTAGTCTTCTCTGTGTCTCTGAGTGACTTCCACCCCTCCCACAACCTCTGTGCTGCTTGCTAGGGGGTTTACCTGACTTCCCAAACATTGCATTCCCTTTCCTAGACATTCCCACAATTTTTGCCCTTTTCCTCATTTGTAGACCAAAGTTTGCCTCCCTCTGTATAAATCCATCTGAGCCCTTTAGTTCCCCAGATTCCTCCTTTTAGCCCCTTCATGCTCAGTTATTGTAAAAAGAATGAAGGTGTTTTGCTTTCAATTATAATATATCTGAAAAAATCTCTGTCCTGGTAGAGACAGGGAGTGACTGAGAAAGACTGATTTCCTGGAGACATAGTTAATCAGATCAGATTGAAAAACTAGTTTATAATGAAGGGCTAGATTCTATCATCTGAATTGTTGAATTGCCTTTGTAACTCTGTAATATGGCAGGTGAAAAGGATGCAAGCAGGTATTCCACCATCTCACACTAACCGATGATCGCCCATCCACTAGGTATCTCCAGGAGTACATTTATGCATGCACATAGTTCCTCTGAACACTAAGTCTCACCTACATTTGATGCCCATACTGAATGGTATTGTCTCTGTTTATGTGTGCTGATGCAGCTTCTCAGGAAGAACTATGGCATGTTCTTTACTGGCAGATTAGCTCTTGCTTCAATTTAAATCAGTGGCCCTACTGAATCTGAAATGGCCCTACTGACATCCAGGAGCCCTTAGATGAGGCTAGTGATACCTATGCTCTCCAGAAGAATCAGAATTGTGATTCCTCCATGACCCCAAGCCAGAAAGGGTGAAACAGTAAATTTTGCTAATCTATACACTGTCAGGTCCCCATCTGTTTTTTCCTTTCATACAGGGCTCCATCCTCTCCAGAGGTAGCCCCACGTGAACATCTTTAGCAAACACCTGGAGCCAAAGCCATCACAATGACTTTGTACCCCCCTCTCCAGAGTGAATATAGCTGAGGCTCGAACGGCAGGGTTCTCTGCAGCTCGGCCTCCCCAGGATGTAGAGGAACATCTAGCAACACAATGCATTTAATGGCATTCAATTGTATACAAAATTCAGTAATTTGCAAAGGGTCTCCCAGTCATTAGTGAGAATTAATGAGGTTCTACTGTAATAAAATCTTACTTCAAAATACAGAGTTTTACCGGAACATATGGGATTATAAAAGTAAATGTGCATCACACATAATCTTATGCCACATTATATTGCACATTTTTAAAAAGGAAACACCCACAGGTCTGAACAACTTTTATTTTTATGCAAATGCAGCATGCACAGAGATGTGCTTACTTGTCACTTTTTTGTTGTATCACAGTGCCATAGGGAAGTATCATGTCTCACTTTGCCTAGCCTTTATCAATCTACCTTTGAAAACACTCTTTACCATTCATAGGCTAAAGGACTTCTGGCATCACAAAACTGTTTTCTATTCTCATCCATCTTCTGTGACGTGCAGAAGGAAGCCCCTGCAAGAGCTTTGTAACCCAATCCTCCTCGGGAATTCAATATGCTGTACAACTTACACCCGAGCCCGCATGCTTTTTATAATCATAGCCATCATCTTTTTATTATGTCTTGGACTTGAAGAGTCCTGAAAGCAGATGTAACTCATGATGACCTGACTTCAATGGGAGAATGAACCAGGTGGCTAATTGTCTCTAAAACAAATACACTGATAATTAGCAGGAGAGCACAATGCAACAGAAGCCTAACCACCAACCTTTATTTAAGTTAAGCAAATGGGTGAGCAAATGATGCAGCTGCATCGTACTTTGACAAGTTAATAAGGGAACTATACTTAGTCAGCTACAGTAGCCAAAGCATGCCCTCAGGACCTGGTATCAATGATTCTGCAATGGTAACCTTATACAGAATGGAAAAAAATATCAGCACTAGTGCAGAAAACCTCTTCTAAAACAGCTTCCCTTTCCAAGCAGATCACTGCACTAGCATTTCACCCTGAGTACCTGAGTTCATACCTTGCCTTACATCCCAAATGGAAATAACCATGGTGGCCTCATCTTGCTTTTCACTTGCCCGTGTCATAAAAACAAGCACACTGGCATCCTCTGCTGAGGAGCAGTCTAGGAACAAATAGCAAAGGAGCTGCCAGTTAGGCTGTATTGCATTGGCAATGCTGCACAGAGGAGCTTACTCGCTAATGGCTCACAGAGTAGCTGGCTTTAGCTACCATTGCCAGTCCCCCATCTTTACAAACACTAAACTTCAGCCCATTGATTCTATAAAAAGCAAACAAAGAAAATGAGTGGAGCTTGCTGTAAAGGTTTTAGCAACTCAGAGACTTTAACACTTTCCATGTTAAAACACAGATTGCTTTGTAAATGGTGTCAAACAGCAGCCAAAAAAGAGCACCATGTAAATTACCCAGTGCAAATAACTCGGAGGGTGTTGACAGAGAGGTGGAAAGACAAACATTTCCAAGTAATTCCCATGATCCTTGTTACATTTGTGACACTGATCGGATAATTCAGACTCTTGTGGGGTAGGAGGTAATATTCTCACCTTTGTTGTCTTACTTCAACATTTACCATTGGTTATGCTTAAAAGAAGAATACAAACAACAGTGGTTATCTGATCATCTGGAAGTGTTTTGAAGTGCTAGAGAGAACAAAAATCAAAAGGACCATTTACCCAGTCCTATCCTTCCAGGTCAGACTGAAAACTAATGTAAGCACACCCCTTTAGGGGAACTTCACACACAGGAGAGTTTTTGTTCTGAAAGAGAACTAGAAAGCAGAACTAGAAATAAAAGCAAGGGCCCAATACATCTGTGCTGCACCAGTCTTACCTGCTGCCTACTTTTTGCCTGTACTGCAAGCAGCAATACAGGAAAATCTTACTGTCTACACCCACCCCACCTCACCAAAGGTACTTCACCCAGAAGTAGGTTTTGTCAAAGCCTATCAATCACACGTCACTAACCTCTTCACAAATGAGTCTGAACAGGTATACAATGACATAACACTGGGGTAAGAGAGTGGTGAAATTAGCCTCATCTCAAGGTCCAAGGTGAGCAAATAATAAAAATTAAACAGACAGCATAAACAGTGAAAAGTAGAATTTTCCAATAACATGTTTCTGGCTTCCAGTTTTAATAGTCTAAGGAATTGTTATTAGAGTGATCAAAGGGAGAAGTCACAAATGCAAGAAATGACAACTAAGCATCAAACTAGTGTGGCAAAGTAGATTGCTTTCTTTCCATTTCCTGTTAAATACTGCTTTGGAACTTCATTTTGATGTAGATTTGACAAAACCCTCATTGCATTTCAGTTTCTGGTGCATAGGTCTACTGAAGAAAAAGAATAAAGAGAAAATGAAGAGACTGTCAGAACAATAGCTGCTTTAAAAAACAAGAAGTCTGCTGAGGCTTTAGATTTATAGAGTTTACTCTGACAAATAGAAAAAAAAAAAAAAAACATTGGGGAAAATAACCTCTTGTCTGCTTTTGCAGCCCCTGAAGACATTTAACTGTTCACTAAGCTCCAGGTACTTCTCTCTGAACTTACAAATAATTAGCTATGCTTTAATAGTTGAAATAAAAAGTAAATTGAATGTTCTTTTCAGTTCTTCTGTTAACTAAGGTTAATGCAATAGCAGGTAAGTTTTCTCTCTTTTTTTTTTTTTCTTCCACCAAATCTTCTATCATTTCATCGTCACATTAAAAGACAGAAATCTAGATCCCTGCCAAGTTCAAAATAAACTTAGCTTTTGTTATTTGCTCATGTAACTTTCTGGTAATACTAATAAATTCATGGAATAATATCAGCTGTTCATCAGGTTTAAATATACCACTGTGAGATGAAGACATTTCCAGTTCTCTCAGTACTTTTTGCTTTACCATGGTAAGAATGAGCCTATCACAATGTTCTTGGAACACAAGTTTACAATGATTTGCCCAGAAAACTGTGGCTCAGTATTATCTGGTTCCAACTTAGCATGTGTTCTTTGCACTAATTGTTTTGCTGAATAACTGGTATAGGGCCAGCAGTTCAGCCTCTTGGGATTTTTCTTCCATGTACGTTTTGAACTTCCTACTTTTAAATTCTGTTCCTGTAGTTCTTTCCTGAGAGTCCAGGGCATTTTTCTATAAGAGGTGTTTCAGGAACAGGCTTCATGAATAAGGTGTGAAGTGTGACCCTTGTCTCAATTCAGTTGCTGAGTTCCAGCAGGCATTGAAAAGCACATGACTACCCACATAGAACCTTTTCCCTTTTGGTACAGGCAGGTAGCACATATCACCAAGCACATGCTTCTAACTAGTGCAACAACACAATCAGAGTAAGTTTTGTTCCCATCCCTGATTATTCAACTCATGACCCTAGACAATAAAAAACCTGATGTTTGGAGCCAACAGATCCATATATTCTCTCTAAGGACCACCCATCAGAACTTACTTGTGGGAAAGGCAGCAATATTGAAGGAGGTTTCCTTTAAAAAATATAATTTCCTTGTAGAATAAGTATTTAGTTGCAGGGGAAACAACATATAGATTTAACTAAAATCTTAACATTACCTTTTAGGCTGCATGTTGATAACATTTCCTATACCAAAAGCCTATACTATAGCCTTTTGCACACCAGTGATACACTTCCTCCTACAAGTTAGAATAGAAGCAAATACTTCTTTACTGAATGTGCCTTCCTCTTGTTCCCTGGGACCTCTTCCTTATTTCATAAGGAACTTGACATATTCTCAAACTAAGTCTGGACACATATTTTCTTTCTTTTCTAGTCATTTTCAGAACTGCACTGAATGCAATATTGTGCTGCAAGTACTGCAGTCCCTAGTCACCTGCTCCTGTTACCCAGATAATTTGGGTCTGTGTAGAATCACCACACTCTTGGAGCAACAGATGCTGTTAGCATTTGTGTGTTCACCGTGTAGGAACCACTGCAATACCTTTCAGCTTTGTTTCTCCTGTTCTAATGGCTTAAAAACAAAATAAAATCAGGAGGGAAGGGAAGTTCTGAGTGGGGCTATATATCAGTACCAAGTAAGCCACCTCCTGAGAATAAACCTACGGGTATGAGGCCTGTCTTTGCTTTTCTCAAAGGTTGAAAATGCCAAATATACAGAAATAAACAAATTTTCTTCTTGGGTACCTCAGAGTGAAGCATTACTAAATTCCACAGACCTCTGTATTCATGGTTTTATAGTTTTGGAATGAGATCTGTGGTCATGTTACTGATTCCAGACTTTTGGTTAGTACAACACAGAAATGCAAAAGGGTCTGTTAGTCTGTGGAACTCATTGGCCCAAGATATTTTAGTGAAAGCTTGATGTAAACTGTAAAAAGAATAACGTATTTCCTAAAGTAAGACTTTTCACTTCTATATGTAATTCTAGGAATTACAAAAAACAACTTCTAAAAATTGACTAAAAAAAGAAGAAAAACATTTTTTCATTTGAGCTGATTATTTCATAGACGCTAGAGAGTTTCTTTTACCCAGTTAAGGCACTAGAGGAAACAGTACAATCTGACTCAGAATGCCTGTCCCTACATGAATTTCATGAAACATGCTGATATTTGTGCCCTTGACATTTCCCACATAGTTCTAGAAATTTTCAGCTTTGTTTACTTTTCCATGGCAGTATACCCAATTGTACACGAATGTTCCATCTAACCAGCTGAGCATCCACCCATAAATCAAATGTTCCTTACAGAGGTTATAGATTTAGCCACACAGAGAATCAGCAAGGTCCTCAGGAAGATGTGGTAGCGGGACTGGAAGTCTCCAGGGAAACTGGAAGCCTGGAAGACATGATTTAAAATCTTAAAGGTGATGATGTGCCAGCTGATAAATGGAAAGTGGGAGTGACTGAGCATGTGAATGAATGAGATGAAAGGACGTAGTAGTTATATGGAATACTCATTCATAGTTGTCTCATGTTGAGCAGTTTGTTTCTTAGCACCTCTTTCTGGGCTTCTGCCTTTTGAACTAAGTAGTGACAGCAACTAGAAGGTGCAGAAGGCTACATTCACCAGTCTAGGTAAATACATAAGGAGAGGGTAAAGGACACAAAAAAAGGACACAAAAATCTTCCTGTCTTTGTAAGAGCCAAATGCCACTGTATAGCCAGCAGCCTGTGACTTCTGAAAGGTAGACCCTGCCCCATCTTGCTCACCAGTCACCAGGTTTAATCAGGGTTCGTCCTCCAATAATTGTCCTGCTTCCTATACTTTTCCCTTCTTCTTCTTCTTCTCTTCCTCCTTCTCCTCCTCCTCAGCATTGTCAATGGCTTTAGAGCCACAGCAGGCTTTATGTGAACGCTGCAAGTAGTCAGGAAGTGCAAACCAAATTAAAGTAACCAACCTCTGTGTCCGCTGTAAGTTTTGCCAAGACTTCTAAAATGGGCTAACAGGAGGCAGGTTGTGGGGACAGGGAGAAAAGGATGTGATCCTGCAAGATCAATTTTAAGTTCTTCCCTAAAGGAGTTCCTTCCCAGGAGCAGGTCACTTTTCTTGGATCTGCTTACTAGAGAACCAAAGGTAAAGACACAAATGATCAGAAATTAGAGCACAGGCATTCCACTTCCAACCCTGAAAATAAGGTGTCTTTGCACTTATCCATACCTTCTAAGTGCTATCAAAGACGGTGTTTTGCTGAGTTCTTCAACTGGTACTGGTTGTTGCCAAGATAGATTCTTCTTACTTAGTCCATACTCTTCCTTACTATATTGTATTAGAAGACTAAAGGTATAAAACATACGGGAAAAATCAGAGCAGGTTTTTTTATCCCTTGCATAATTTAACCAGCCTTTTCCCACAAAGCACTGGGCTATTCCTTAGTTTTCCTCCCATACCTACTGAGGAGTTTCCTATTAGGGGAATAATCCACTTAATTGCTTTAACCAGAAAAATAATCCTTTGTTTGGAGTCTTTTAAACATACTGATTATCAATCACCCAGCCCAAAGTCTTTGGTGAAGTGATAATTAGGTGTTAAGAGCTAACCAGATAACCACAGCAGTTATCTGTCTCCAGGCAGCCATTAAACACCTAAGTAAGAGTGAAAATAGAAAAATATGAGGTTCTCAGGAGCATTCAGCCCTAATAAATTTTGGAACAGTTTGAAACATTTGGAGTTACTGGACTGTCTTTACAGCCCCACGCTGCTGTGAGACAGCCTGGTGACTTTAAAGGACTCACCCACTCAGAAGACTCAACGCTCATGATAAAAACGTGATGCACGTAAGCCCATAAACCTTACTGTACGTCTGTTGTGGTTTAACCCCAGCTGGCAACTAACCACCACACAGCCACTCACTCACTCCCCCCAAAGTGGGATAGGGGAGAGAACTAGAAGGGTAAAAGTGAGAAAATGTGTGTGTTGAAATAAAGACAGTTTAATAGGTAAAGCAAAAGCCATGAAAGAAAACAAAGCAAAGCAAGGATTCATTCACCACTTCCCATTGACTGACAGGCATTCAGCCACCTCCAGGAAAGCAGGGCTCCAGCACACATCATGGTTACTTGGGAAGACAAATGCCATCGCCCTGAATGTCCCCCCCTTCCTTCTTCTTCTTCTAGCTTTATATGCTGAGCGTGATGCCATATGGTGTGAAATATCCCTTAGGTCAGCTGGAGTTAGCTGTCCTGGATGTGTAACCTCCCAGCTTCTTGTGCACCCCCAGCCTATTCTCTGGTAGGGTGGGGTGAGGAAGCAGAAGAGGCCTTGGCCTTCTGTAAGCACTGCCTGGCAATAACAAAAACATATCTGTATTATCAACACTGTTTCCAGCACAAATCAAAAACGTAGCAGCATACTAGCTACTATGAAGAAAATTAGCACTATCCCAGCCAAAACCAGCACAACCCCCTACTTTGCAGCAAGCACTACATACTGAGAAAATCCCTCTCCCTGATAACTGCAAATAATACAACTACACTCCATCCAGGGAAGGGTTTTTCAAATGTGCTTGACTTATTGCCTGGGAATCCTTGTGTTTTCAGAGGTGAAGATTTCATGTAAATTATTCTCTCGGTTGACTTGGAGTTCTTCATACATTCTTATTCCATCTGCTAAATTCACAGAAATATAAGACTTGCCATTACAAGATCCATATTGTGTTCAAAACAAAAAGAATTTATAATGTAATAAATAGATTTTTCATTCTTTTATTTTCTGATGTTGTTTTTATACTGATCCTCTTTTTTTGCAAAGATTCTAAGCTTTACCTACCCGATTGAGACCTCAGTGTTACTCAAGAAGACAAATCATTTGTACAGTGTTTAAGGTGATATGCCCCTAACTGCAAAAAAAGTTTTTTTCTTTGTCAGGATGCTAAAAAGTAACTGATAAATCATGATAATCACTATCATTAAAGTAGGGTACTTGTCTTATAAATCACTTGACATAAAGCCTACCAGCTGCTATTGTGATGAGAATGCTCTGATGAAGTGGGTCATTGCAAAACAGCATTTGAGTGTATTCCACTACTCTGGTAAGTACACAAACATATTACAAAATTTTGTTCATTCACCCTAAAGTAACTCAGCTAGCATAACAAGAATGACACCAGTAAATAATGTGACTTACCTCTTTTTTGTTTCCATCCCCTAGCTCCTCCGTTGAAATCATAGTTGATGCTAAGAATTGCAGATATGTGAAGCATTGACCAGTTTATAACAGTATCATGGACTTTGGAAAAAAGCCTGGGAACCAACTTGTATAAGATGAAGGGAAGTATTTACTCTTTCTCTTTGTGGCTTCCTGGTAATTTGACTTACAGTGATAGCACAGTCTTGAAAGCCATCTCAAGGGCATGACAAGGCCAACTCAAATTATGCAGAGGAACTGCTTCTAGTAACTGGGGCTTGCCAACATGCAGGTAGGAGATGGGGCATGTTTCTTCCTCCTGGATCATGATCCCACATCCATGAGGAGGCCATGTCACCATGGTCCTGTACACCACAGAGATTCCTTGATGTGCCACAAGCAGGAATGAGCAGGATCACATTTTTTGCCATTCAAAACCACAGTTTTTATCCGAACTAAGACACCAGTATCAGTGTGCCCTTCAGGTACTTCACGTCACCATGATGTTCATTAGTTTCAGGTAAATTTAGAGGGTGTTAGGCCCAGGTGGTATTCCAGTGGCGACATTAAAAACTGTCAAATCAGAGCCTTGTTGAAGTGAGAATCAAAACTCTCATTTATTTCAGGGGGCAGGATTTGGTCTTCTTCTAACTTTGCCATCTCAGAACTAGTAAGACCAAATTCATGAGCAGTAGTAAGTGGATTATTTTGGTGGCCAAAGATTTCTCCTATATTATTTCAAGAAACTGTCTTATTAATGAGAAAAAAGAGAAAGCATTGCAATACTTTCTCAGAGAATGCTTAACTGAATGGTACACTAAGTATAAAAGCATCTGCAAATATAAGGTTTCCAAGCTGGGTTTTTTTCCAATTGTCTTCTTATATTTGTAGGTCAGAGACTGTCCCCTCTTCTAGAAACCGCAATGCTTCCTCCTGACACCTTGCAAAATATTTTTCTTCAAGAGTTTGAGAATGATTCTCCTCAGATGTCTTTTCATAAATGTTATCAGTAAACTGAACCAAATGTGGCTTGTCAGGGCAAGTTACAGACAGCTTTGCCTAGGTTATCTCAATTCAGACTTAAAACGGCCTCAGACTTTCCCTAAAAAAGGCATGTGAAATCAACAGGCATGTGAACCTTTAAGCACACAATTCAGTATTTTACATTCCCAAAGAGATTAGCATCAAGACAACTAATAATTACTTCCAGAGACACTCAAAAAACATACTATACACATTTATGTAGAAATTACCATAATATTATCGCTAACACAAATATGCACATATGAAAACATCTCAAAGTAAACATAACATTTGCACATAGTAAATACCCATATGTCTCAATAAACACAATTTTAAACTTTAATATGGAAAGTATGTAGTTCCTTTAATTGAGGATGAAAAATTAAGAATAAGCCATTTACGGGGTGAATCCTGCCATTTTCAAAGTATGTACAAAGCTGGTAGTGGGTATAAAAGCACCATCCTGCACACCTAGGTGGCATCAGGGCAGGATCTATAATTAATGCTCAGAGACTGAACACCAAATTTAAGTGCCATCAGAACTACATCACCAAAAAAAGGTATTGTGGTCTATACTCTTGACACTAAAATCTTGGGTTTGACCATCAGAAGGAACATATGCTCTTCTTGTTTGGGTTAATAGCGAATGTCCTCCATGACATGCCCCCTCTTTCACATTTTCTTTGCAGTAGTCACTAATGTACAATTATGGTTTTTTTCTATGTATCCACTAGTAGTTAGGGAGAGCTTTGGCTGCAATACTAGCAAAGGAGTGAAGGAAGAGGAAAAAACTGGGAACACATTCTGAAGAGTAGTCTGTCCTTTGCTGCAATTTCCAAATACTGTTCTTTTTTCGTGTCACTTGGTTGTTTTGCTGAAGAATAGCCTTATAAAACTTTTAAATATTAAACATAGTTCAACAGGACTGAATTCTGCCTGTGGCTACAAATTTTGGAAACTTTGACTTTAGCAAAGTGTTGGAAATAGGAAGGACATTGCCAGCCTCAGAATGTCTTCATTAAGATTACCTCGCCTGGCCTCCTTTGGATATGCACTCTGTCATTCTAAAATGGACATCTGTAAACAGAAAACTGTCCTTCTCCCTGGCCTTTGCTCCTGGTAGTTTACCAGTCTGTCTTCCTTTTCTTCTTTTACACAGTTTTCAAGTATGTCAGTTGTCTTGGAGGTTTTAGAGAGCTGTAGTTTCACCATTGAGGTCTTCAGCAAAGACTTAGGGCTTTTGCAGTTTGATTTTGAGACACCAGACTGTTCCCATTACCAACTATTAAGCAAAGTGAAAATATCACTTTAATTCTCAACTGAACCAGTGTGTTATGGATGTACTGATGGAGCATAAATATCAGAAAACTAAGATGACATAGAGTTGCTTTTTTGATCATAATACTGCTGTATGAAACAGAGACAAGATGGCATATGTTTCTAGCTGTTCCCTCTCCCTTTAACACATAACATTGATGGCATTACACAATTTGTTAACATTAGGGTGAATTTAGTCAGGAGTCCTGAATACCCCAAAACAGCTTTTACAGATTCTATAATGGGTCTGGTGCCTGGGTTTTTCTTCAAATCCCTCCGTGCAGAATGGAGACTGGGCAGCAAACTTCCTAACTGCGCCCATACACTCATAAACATCTGTAGCGAAACATAATTCTGCTGAATGCAGGAGCCACATTGCCATGACATTTTGGTTATGAACGTTAGAGAAGCGTGTGGCTCTGAATCCCAATGTTATAGACTTTAGGGATCTCAAGTGGAAGCCAGCTTTCTGACTCATACAAGGGTTCAACACGTCCTGAAAAACTCTTGCAAAGCAAAAGATGTGCGATGCAAAGGTCTTGCAACTTTGGCAACAAAAGGAGGGTCAAGGTGAAGATGGAGGGCAGCACCCCTTGGGAAGGCAATGGTTAACAGGCCATAATAACACAAGCAGGCAGGCAGCTCCACCACTGCAACAAAAAGCAAATTATTAACACTAAGCAATTTAGCAGCTCAACTTAGAATAAGCAGCACATTGGGCACTGAGTACACAGTGGCAGACTGTCTATGACTCTCTGCTACCAGCCAGCCAGCAAATTTTATTTTTTGCCCTAAAAAGAGTTCTTTCAAAACTCCACTATAATAGTCCATTCTGTGCCCAGGAATAATTTTAGAAGGGCTGAGTCCCAGACTTCCTTTTTGCAGGTGCAAGGCAGCACATTCGCACCTCCAGCTACAGCCGCTGCTTCCAGGGGCTCAGCTTCCCAGGCCAGCACCCTGGCTTCAGCAGTCATAATATTGAATTTCTCTATTCTCCTTGCTGATTTGCACCACCGTGAGCAGGTCTCCCCCATCCAAATCCGTCCCCCAGAGGTGTGCAACTGCAGCAGCGTGTAGCCAACGAAAAGCAAAATTTAGATCCCAGGTTTTGAAAATTTGGCCCCCTCAAGAACAGCTAATTGTACCAATGCAGCACTATTTTTAAAAAGGGCACATTTCTTGATCGTACCTCACACTGCAAAGCTTCTGTTCAACTAACTACACAACAGTCTGTTAACACCGAAGGAAATCCCTTAAAAGCTGTGCTTGTTTGACCAACACTGACTAAAATTAGAAAAATATTAAATGAAAGCAGCTGGTCAGCTACCAGCCACAATATTATCCCAACTTCCTTCACAGGAAATATTATAATAACATTTTATTTGTTTTTTCCCCTCTGCTTGCTGCCACTGGGGTATAATATTTCTTTCATGTTGCTGATAGATCAAGAGCACTTCTGTTGGATTCAGGCTGTACTGCATGCTGACACCAGCACGCCTAGCACGGCCTTGGATTCGGGATCCAGCCAGCATCTTGGGTGTACGGGGGCAGCAGGGAGAGGGAGAAAAGCAAGGACTGTTGACCGCTTTAGCAAAGAACACCTCAAGCTTTGTTCTTTGCTTTGTTTCAGTATTTTGGTCATAGTTCTGTAAATGTATGAACAACTGAAAATAGGCTGTTTCTCAGCAGATCTCTGCCTATGACCTCTCCAGGGTTGCAGATCCAGAACTGTGGGGAATGGACCGTGAAATGCCTAGGTGCTTTGTGAAAGCTACCTCTGACACTGGTGCCATGTGCGTGCCTGCTTGTCCTCCCTCCGTGCAGGAGAGCAGCAGGCACCCATGGGCGGACTTTGCACCCCTCCCTCAGCACCTAGGCCATCCCCACCACCTCAGCCTTTCTGCTTCATGCTAAAATCCTGGCAAAACCAACTGGGGAAAAAAACCCAGGGCTTGAACCCAGTGACATGAGCCAGCCGTGCCGCCAGATCTCCCAGATGCCCCTGGGCTTTGCCCACCGCCTCAGTGCGGAGGCCGCACAGCCCTGCTGGGGCTCGCTGAAACCGATTTGGCCGATTTCACCCAGAGCCTCGCAGAGGAAGACAACGGCCCCAAACTGTTGGACTGTCCCCAGCCAGTTTTGCATATTCCTTCTCCCTGAAGGAAGGGTCTTTGTTTCTCTGCTGTCACGATGGTTTTAACACTGCATTTACATAATACCTTTTGAAATGGACCCTGAGGCTTGGCCTACACTAGAAAGTGTTTGTCGGTGGAGCTCCATCAGCAACTCGTGCTGCTGTGGCTGTCACTGTACCCGCAGAAGGACACTTCCAGCACGGCTTTTTCCATCTCCTTTCGTAAAATAAGCTGCATCAGCAAAAACATTTCCTTTACAGAATAAATATCTTCATAATCTACTCTCCTGCCAGTAATAGAAATTTCTTTTAAAAAAATATATCATGCTTTAAATTGCCCATGGTATCCTCACAAAAGTTTCTGCTATTGGCATAGCTTTATGCAAGTATAGTTATGCTTTAACAGCATCAGTTTAAGTATACCAGGTATAATCAGTTCACAGGTTAGTGATAGCTCTTTTTCCTCAACACATGCATTAAGAAACGATATGGCTTTCATCCATCTTCAGTAACCAAGGGTTTGTGCATATGGAAGCCATATGGAATGTAAGAGCTTGCCTATATCAGAAATTATAACAATATATAGTAATGTGGGAATTTAAAACACTGTAGCTGGACAATATAACCCCCTTTTTCTTCCATAAGAATGTGAATGTGTGTGTGCATGTGAGTAAAATGAGTGGGTTTATCCATTTTAGCTTCTGTTGCTTTGAAAGCAGTTTACCTAAACTGGAAGAAAAAAGTGTTTACTTCTGAGTAAGAGTGTCCACATAGAGAGTCGTGGTGAAATAAATACAGCATTTTAACTATACAAGTATCATTTGTCATTCCCACAGACATGATTGGTTCTATATCAAAGTCCTATATCATATTTTTGAATATAGCTTCTTGTCACTACCAGCATTTGCATTTTAGCAATTTGCATTTCTTCTTGTAAATTACAAAAAAAAGAAAAACAAAACCAAAAACCACTGTACAATTGAGATTTGCAAATGAGCAAAGGCAGCCAGGTGAAGGCAAGCAGGAGAGAAGGGGGAGGGCTGAAGGTAAGGGTGAAAGCAAGATAAACAACAACAAAATGTCAGGCTTGCTTGGAAGGGTTTGGGTTTTCCTCCAACCAAACTTGATACGTCCAACCTTGCATCAAGAGTCTAGGTAAGGTGATTTCGTTCAAGTGGCATCAATAACTCACTTTTAAAAGCACATATTTATTGATTTCAGGGTATAACATAATTAGGTCTCATATTACTCACATAGGCTGTGTAGTTCCCACTGTAAACCTAGATATTATTCAGAAAATCAAAGTAATCTCTTGTGGGTATTAAAATAACAATACATTTGAGAAATTATTGCTACCATTTTTGAAACTGCATTAATGTTCATTATTTATGTAATATACAAGTTTAGAAGGTGTTATTTTTTTAAAAACTTCATTGCTAGTATAAAAAAATCTTTTGAGTTCTTGGAATCAAATGAATGCAAGTTTCCTTTTTTGCATAGGGTGATGAAGACAAATGTATCACTGCACATTAAAAATACATCGCACATTTTATACATTTACGTGTGTGGTACTCTTCATGTTGAAAAAACCACACAAAACAACAACAACAAAAAAATCTCAGAGCACTTCAGAGAATGCACACAGAGATAGAGCTATTGTTCAGGAAAAGCCAGATTAAACAAACATGCCTGTAGTCTTGACTTGAAGGCATTTATGGAATTAACATTCTGAGTCTCAGCTGGCACCATGCTCCAAAGCTGGGGGCAGAACATGCAAAGCCTTTGGCACCTGTGAGTTTCCACTGATATTCCTGTTACAGACAAAACCCCAGCATTTTACACAACTCTGAGTCATTCCTGAACATGTGCATTAATGGAACCAAAAGTTTTAATTAGCATTCATGGCCTTAAATTATGTGGTGCTTTAAAGACTATTGGAACTGCCCTTACATCACCAGGCAGGCAGTGAGTGACATGACCTTAATACAGAATTGATCTGGCTAGTCTGGGTTATTAATATTCAAGGGCAGCTTAGCTCTCTGTACAGCGCAATTTGTAAAGATACCCATGATCAGGGAAGTATGGAAACCTAGACCAAATGTGACTAAACAGTGGAATATTTCCACTTTTATCTGGGATTGCAATGCTCGCGGTCCTTTGGAAGAAAGCCCTAGGATTTGTTCCTTTTTTCATGCAAAGTAACAGGTACAGGGACACATTCTGATCTTTAGTTGTGACCAGGTTCATCACTATCTTTCATGCTACATGCTAGCACCAGCTTTCACAATCACCCTAGCTCCTGAGACAGCCCTGTGTTTGGTGTCATAGCTGCTACAGTATACAGATAATTCAAGGAAAAAACAAGCAAAGCACAGAGAGAGGCTACAGTCCTTGACATGACCCACTGTCACAAGAATGAATTCATGTCCACCATCAAGACATGGTGCTACTTCCAGCTGGTTAGGTACTGGCACTTAGCTTATTCTGATAGAGCCTGAGATCCTACCCTAGCTATATTAACGTGACTCCTAAGTCAACAAAACAAAATCCAGTACAGACAGGTAGAAAGTACTGGATTTGTAGAGAAAAAAAAAAATAATCAAAGGCACCAGTTCAGTGGTGCTTAATTAGTCAGGAGCTAGTGGCATAGACAAGGGCCTGGTGTCATGGAATACAGCAGAGTAGCAAACTCTCAGCCAATGCTGTAATGGTGTTACAAAAAAATTTACAGATCTCATTCTGTCATGTGTTAACCAGAACATCCTGTGTAAGACATGGGAAGAAATCGTCTCACTCCTCTTATTGCTAGCAAACTCAGTGGGACTTCTGTGTCAGCTCTGTATCGTATGAAAGATGCAGACAAATTTAAGAGGCTGAAGAGAAGAGCAACAGGGACAGTACGATGTTTAGAAAATGGGATGAAACAGAAATAGCTGTATTAGAAAGAAATCTATGATAAACCCTAACTATCACACTGCGGTATAGTAATGAAAGAATCGTTAAAGGCATGAGAAGAAGCAATTGACAATTGGCTTATTTTGCAGCAAACAGTTCATGTGTGTGTAAGTGTATGTATATGTGTGTGTGTGTGTATTTACTTTTTTAAAAGAAAAATTATTCAGCTCTGGAAACTGGGAACGATGTGGAACCTTGAGCAAGGGAGGGAGGTTTTTAAGAATTAATTAGACATAATTGAGAATGGTCTAGATCTATTTCTTCCACCTTAGGCAAAAGGAAGATCACTTCTATGGTCCAATTGATTTTCAAGACTTCTGCAGCATTGTACCCTCCCGGTTTTCCTATTATGTTCTCCTGCGTTGCAGTCCATCCCAGTCAATTAACGTGTCACTTGTTTTACCATTGTTAGTCTTCAGCACAGCCCCCTTTCCACTGTTCACATTATTCCCCAGACACATTGCACCGACAGTCCTTTCTGGTCTTTTACCATGCTGAGGCACTCAGTGTTGGAATAAGCATTACTTCAGCTAAGTAGATGTCATAGTTTCTAAAAACTCCAATCTAACCTGTAGCTTTGTTGCTTGTGTTGCCGAGAAATGGAGCCTGAGGAAAGACCTTAATTTATATCTACAGAGTGCCAGAGACACCCAAGGAACTCTGTAAATAAACCTTAATAATAATGTACGCAAATAATATACGATTTATATCTATTAATCAGGACATCTATGTGTCACATTTTAGGAAGCCTTAGGATTACATATTTACTATCCTTTGTGGATTGCACAGCCAATGCATGGTTGACTAGGAAGAGCTGCTTCTGCAACGAGACTGCTCTAAACTGCAAAACTACCACAGATGTGAATTTCCTACACAGAACCAGAAACCCCTTCACCCCAGTGCTTTAGCTCACTCTCCAACTATGCATCGTCACCAAACTCTACACGAGGCATTTCAGTACTTCATGGAAGACACTTTACAGAACTTTCATCATTTTCACATCCCTTCTCTGAACTGTTTCCATATGATCCAGCTCTTATTTGGAAGTCTCAGAAAATGGACCTAGCAACTCAGCTAGGTTTTACCACTCCTGACCAGAGGACAAGGTTTACTTCCACATGACAGACTGCCCTCCTGTTTCTAAATCCCATCATGAAGCTTGTCTTTCCCACAACAATATCATTCACGTTCAGTCTGCAGTCCACGCTAACCCCAAAACTAATGCTGAAAAACTGATCCCAAACAACTTTTCTGTCCTGTATTTGGTCACCAGATGTACCTGCTTTCTTCTAGCATTTTATTTTTCATCCATTTTTTCCAGGCCATATCTCCAATTTATCAAAATAATTCTGAACACTAATTCAGCACCCTTGCAGTCCCTCCAGCTTTGTATCACCTGAAAATATTACAAACATGCATTTCCCATAAGGTTCATAATATATCACATTGAACTAGACCAAAATGGTAGCCAAGTTCCTTGCAAAATCCTAATCAACATAACTTTGCATTTTGACAGGAAATCCTTTTCTGGATGACCTGCATGTGGTCATCCAGCCAGCTTTTGTATTGCTGTATATAGATTCTTCAACCAAACCATGTTTCCATGGCATTCTTATTAAACATACCATGAGATGGGGTCAAAATCCCTATTAACTATTTATCATTACCCCTAAGACTAAGTGGCAAGAAAGCTTCCAGAGTTACTCCAGAAATTATATATCTAAGCTATAAACACAGTCTTTGTAAAGCATCTATAATGTCATTGAGGTCTAAAAATACAGGATTACAGAATTTATCTTTGCTATGCACTTCGCTATTGATCCCTTCAAAGATTTTATACAGATTCATGTAATGGCCTCAAAAGAATGTTGCTGGGATAACTAGGGGGTGTTTTATCAAAATCCAGAGAAGATGCTCCTGAAGCATGTGTTGTATGTATCCTAAAGCACATATGTTAAAAGTCTGTGTTGTAGTTGCTACTCATATTCCAGAGGGTTAGCTTACTCTATTTCACAAATACTTTCTGGAATATGGTGGATTTAGCTCTGCATGGTACTTGTAGACCAGTGCCTGACCTGTTCCAAATATGCTTAGGCTCCATCAGCATTAGGGAAGCATCTTACTGACAGTAACAAATAGCAATGGTGAATTCTGGCTTCGCTTTAACTTTGCCTAGAGTCTAAGAAACAGACTCACTTTCCATTTGTCTTCATTGTAGGTGACTCTAACACGTAATGACAGCTGGCAATTTGCAAATAGTGATAAAGCCAAAATAATGTTCAGAAATGGGAATCATATCATCACCCAACACTGCCAAAATTGTGCTTTATTCTGAAGACACCCAGTTACTGGAGTTTCAAAACATTTACCTCAGCATGCAACAGACAGTGTAAGAAAGACCTTTTAATCCCTCTGCACCTTCCAAAAAAAGAAAAAGAAAATCCTGTTGCTCTGTCTTCCCAAAAGAAAAGAGGGGATTTCCTAAAGATGTCCAGACATGCAAAAAGAACTTAAGGAGTAAGGGTCTGTCACATGTAGTTGAATTCTTCTAGAAATACAAGTTGCTAATAGGAAGGATGTGGGCTTACCATAATTCATGCCAAGTTATGGGAGCCTATGTATTCATAGCTCCCCTCCAAACACGAGCATAACATTAAGCAAGGTGAGACAAAGACATACTGCCTTTATAAGTCAGGGTTAAGGAGTTAGGTCTTCATAGGTTTTGGCAAAGCCATGGCACAAGGATAAGGGAAAATTATGAGGCTTAAAAACATTAGGAGTATCTGGACTTTTATGTTTTATCCAAACTGTAGATGAGTTTTTACTCCTGCATATGTCTACATTTTGATCAGATATTTTAGTGTCAGGATTAGCAAGCATACAGTTTTAAACAAGCTGTTTTAATGAAAACATAACCTGAAACCAGGCAGTATTTGGGGAAAAAAAGCTGTTGGTTGGAACACTCTTTCCACACTGACATTAAAAACAGTCAACATAACTCTGTGATGATGCAGAAATTTCACTTCTGTACATTTTTATTATATCTAGAATACCAAAGATAACTGGATTTATTCATGGAACGGCTGTCATTGAATTCAGTTTTCTGGTACAATTTCCTTCCCATATAAACCCATAAAAAATATGATGGGTGAAACATTAGGACTGCTTAAAGCAGAAGCTGATGTATATCCATACAGAATGAACAGATAGATTGCAAACTCTTTATGTCTTTTACATTTTTTACTGTATTAATAAGGAAACACTGTGATTACCAATCAAAAAAGACTCAGGAGTGCTGCTTGTAAAGTGCACTATTATAAAGATTTATATCTGTATCTGGGGAGTAATATAGAGCATTGATATTTTAAGGAGCTCAGTTCAAAATCTCTTTATTCAATGAAAGCCCATGAGAGTGAAATATATTTTTCCTGGGGCAGCAGTGTGAGCATCATTGTTTGTTTATGATAGCAGCTGTAGAAAAAACCCCACTTTTCCCAAAATTATATGCATGTCCAAAATATTTCAGATTAATTATGAGAGAATTTTCCCATATTTAACTGAAATCTTTTACAATGTGGCATTAGGCAGTCAAAAAAAATCAGTTCCTGGTACATATATATGGTTAACTGAACAAGGAGGTGTCTGTATTTAGCATATATTTTGTGAACCAAAAGGTACACCTCAGAATACTTGGACAAGATGACAGCTTTACATATATTTAAAAACACAGACCACCAAGAAAAGAGTACAAACCAGGCCTCCCACTGGGGCTCACCAGGACACTACAGGGAATTCAGCTTTCTTAAGACACCTTGTTTTGCTGCTTCCATTTGTACATATTTTTGGCTACATTCTGCCAACCTTTTGCAGGACCTGAACCTGCCTTTTTTGAATCAAAAGCCAGTTCCTAGTGCTCACTCACCATAGTATAGAGATACGTATCTGTTAGAATAATGCTCAGAACCAGGAGCTGGAACACGATAGAGTAACTTACAGCAATCTTTCCTAGTACTTAGTTAACAGATGCCTTCCAACAGGTTGTGCATAATCTAATATAAATTATCACATTTTGTTTTCATATAATGAAATGTAAATTCATGTGCATGCTCCTCACAGCACAATGTACTGCGGTAGTGATGTGTTTATAAAATGTTTTTGTTAAATAGTATTGTACTTTGTTAATATAACAAAAGTGATAGCAGTGACGTCTTTGCTTTTTTATGCCTGGCTTGACTGCAACACACCCGTTTCTTAAAGACTCAGGACAGATGTCTCCCTCTAAGAATCTTTGAGAATCAAACAAATTATATTTAGGAAACACTTTTCTAAATCCTTATTCATTCCTTCAGTGGTGTTTTCCCCTTTTTCTGGACAGCAATATGTCTGCTCTCTCTCTGCTTCAAAGATCTTCAGTGTGTGTTGAACTAATTCCACTATTTGCTTTGCTTTAGGTTACATGTTGATATGCAATCTGGGGAACACCAGACCACACCTTTTCAAGACTGTTTTAGCACGAACAGATAGATACCTGTCATAATTTGGAAAAGCACTATTTAGCCAATATATAAAGTTCACCAAAAGAAAAATTTAAATGTGGTAATAATTTTATTCCTTTCTTCTTTCCTTTTAATTGTTAAAATTTAATCTCTTGGCCAGATTGTGTTCCTTAGGGTATGACATAGATATCAAACCCATGTGTGTGTAAGTGGATTTTTAAAATGTGCTGTGAAAAGTAGCAATGCACTGAGATCAGAATCTAAGCAAATATAAAAATAAGAGGCATAGGAACTGACAGCATAAATCCAAAGTTTATCATATAATTCCCAGATCCATGTAGCTGGTCCCTAGGAACATAAAAAACCCAACAGTACAAAGGAAAACATTTTCAGATGTACTTCTTTTTTTTTCTAAAGATCCTGCTGCAGAGGTTATATCTGGCAGTGGGGAGCTTTTTCTCTTATCTTCAGTTCCCACAAGAACCACGCTTGAACATCAGAGCTCCCTAAGCCTAATAAATGAGAGTATTCTTGTCTGCTTTATCTTTTTTTTCCCCCCCAGTCATATGATGAGGAAATAAATATATGATCTTGTTTTCAAAAGAAGCTATTGTATTAAACAGAGGGTGCGAACCTATCCCATCCCTCGGGCTCTCACCTAGACCTGGGTAGCGATGTGCAGGCACAGGAATGCAGAAAGGGCAGCAATCGCTCTCCTCAGAGCAATTGTTCCTGGTCCTTCCTCTGGAGCTGGAAAGCAAGTGGCCTCTCCGCAAGGCACTGTCAATGCCACCACCCAGGGATGGGGACAAGCTGCCTTACATTAACAAAGTCAATCTTGTGCTGATTAGTCCAACAGAATGGGGTGCATATCACAATCAATTTCCATAAATACTCGCTTACGCCTCTTTTGCCTTCATTTTCCGCAAACATTCAAGTACTTGACTCCTATTCACATGAACGCTCCCAGAAAGAGAATTTTAAGCTTACATGCTTGAGTACTTGCATATAGTAAATTTTAAAATGAATGAGTATGCAAGTCATAAGATGGGAAATAGAGTGCCTTTGCCGGTGCCTGGCAGAGAGGCTTTTAAATAAACCAGACAAGTACCTGCTTATGTCCTTCTCATCTACAGTGCAGTTTTATTTGGAACAGTGGACTCACAGTTTGCTCTTCCACTGTAGCTCAATGGATGTGTCATGGAGCAGGAAACATACAGCACTGAGTCTCTGTCTCCCCTAGAATAGGAACAATACTGTTCAGTTACCTGTGCCATAGACTTTGAGATTTTTAAACAAAAACATATTGTAAGAATTATATAATAATATTACTGAATACTGCTTATCATGTTTTTCAGGAGAAAAGGTCATGGCGCTGGGGAAAAAAAGAATCTTCCATATTCTTCTGCAAATAGGCATGGACCAGGAAGAAAATCAGATAGTCAAAAAAGCAAAATTTTTGAAATGCTAGCAGTATTTTCTGGATGCCAGAGTCTCTGAGTGCTCAACATGAAAAACTGAAGGTAAAAGTCTGAAACCATTCAACCAGCCTCAGTTTTTCTACCTCCTTCAGTGGGTCCAGCATTTCATTTCTGGCTTACATACATTTCATCTTTGTTTTCTAAAGTTTAGAAAAGTTATACAGATGAGATTTGGACACAGGAGGTGGAATTCCAGATGGAAGAAGAGAGGTTTATCAAATGAAAGAGACAAAAGCCAACAGAAAATCTGAGAAATAAAACATCCAAAAGAGTCAATAGCTCCAACACAGACACACAGGGCCAAATTTGCCCTCAACGTAACTCTGTTCTTTCGGACTGGATGGATGAAGCCTGCTATTTCGTTGCTGAACAATCTCTAGTAGTAGGAGAACCACTAGAAACGGAGCATAAACAATTTACTGAGAAGTGGCTGTATTTGCTCTGAGCTGAAACTGGTTCCACAGACTCCACATAAAGGAAACCCACGTCGGTGTGTGGCCGTTTATTTCACACTGAGCCAGCCAACATATTTTCTCTCCGAACCACATATGCGTCTGTTCCAAGGAGGAAGGACACCTGGGGGCTCTGACCTTAAAATTAGAGCTGCTACACTTGCAAAAACCCACCCTTATAACGAGACCTTTCTCATTTACTGTCCAAATGTTGCTGTATCTCTTTGCTTTGCAGACTGCTCAGGCCTCAACAGACTGAGTAAAATTTGATCCAGTGTGAATTTGCAGTAACTCATGCTGCAGCGCTTGAATCCCCTGCCTCCTTCAAAATGTCTCCAAGGACTCAGACACAGCCACCATGCAGATCAATAATTTTACAGTACAAATAGACAGAAACTTTCCCTTTTGGGAACAAGATAAAGCAAAGTCAATTAATGTACAACAGAGATGAGTAATTGAGCCAGGAGTATTTTAATAGTATATATCAGTCCATCATTTGCATTTTCAAACTGGTATGCACCTCCTGATCCAGACAGAATCTGTTGAAGTCAATTTAAAGACTCCCTCAGAGGCTGGGAGCAGTCATTCTCACTTTTTAGATCTTGCTGAATGCTGTTTCAAATCTCCAATACAAAATTTAAACATAGGACGACTCCTGCTATTTTTTTTTTTCTTTTACATGCAGACTTGCAGTGGCATAGCCCAGACTTCCCAGACATATATACTGTGCTCTTAGTTTATACTTAAAAAATAATATCAGGGCTTCTGTGTCAGGGTTTAACTCTTCAGTGACCAATCTGCAAAAGCTGAGAATTAAATAAGTAAATTGGCAGCAATTGCCATCAGAAGTCAGCATTTCACGTGGAAGTTTCCGAGGTGCCACAGTATTTTTCTCTACAGAGGAAATGAAACACTATCTCAGGTGTGGTGGTACAAGGGAAAGAGATGCTTTTTGCGGCCTTGCTCTGTGTTGCAGGACATCTGGATTCTGTGAGACACCTGCTTGTCCTAAAGAATGTCCACATTTTGCTTCAAGTGACCCTAGCAGCCGCGGCGAACCCAGCAGTAGCACTTCAGAGACTCCAAGGCTGGGATGCTTTGGGAAGGAGGGGAGTTTCTATGTCAATGTATGTAATTAATAAGAACAGCACCCATTTTCTGAGTGCTGTGGGAGGATGCATGTTTAAGTTATGATTGGGTTTGGATAATTGCAGAGAATATTTCATTTTTTTAAAGGAGGACCATGTGGACTGTGAGAGCAGTGCTGTGGAGGAAAGCATAACCCATTCCCTGGTCTGTGACCATGCCAGGTGTGAGAATTCCTGCCCTGCTCCCACCTTCAGTTTTTATTTGTTTGCTCTTTCTTTGCTCACCAACATTTTCCGCAGCTGTCTGTGATTCCAGCTACAGTTTGATGCTAAATACAGTAACTATCTGGGAATAGTAAACATTTGCCAGTAAGACAGGAAAAACAAAAAGATTTAGCAAAGAACCCTTAATGAGAACCATGGGACATGTTACAACTCTGCTGAGGATGAATGTGCTTTGCAAAGGCATTTGCATATTGTCACTCCTCCCAGTGTGGCTATTTCCTTAACCTCTTTTTAGATTGCAAACACGATAGGGCTGTGCAAAATTTCATTGAGGCTCATCCCAAATTGAGGATAAAATGATCAATGACTAAAACATGACTCAGGCAAAGGAGACTTAGGGCCTAATTTTCCTCTAACTTCCAGTAAATTTATGCCTGTATAACAATTCTACTGGCTTCCGTGCTAGTGTTTGCTATACTAATGTAAGTGAAAACAGAAGCAGGTTCCGACAGCTTCAAACTCATCCCATGTAAGAAGTCAAAGGAGCTTATGCTTGTTTAGTCAATAGTTGAATTTGATCCTTAGGTCTGCTAACAAGCTATACAAACCTGCATAAACTATAAGCTTCTATAAACTTTATGCAAAGTACTTTGAAGTCACTAGACATGATTCAATTGCCTTGTGTGGTATTAGTGGAATAAAGGGGAACAGAACTGGCACTGATAAAGATGTAACCCAAATTATCACTAAAAATGCACCTCACTCCCTCCTGCTTGTGACCCGTAAACCACATAGGTATGAAAGGACTATGGCCTTTACAGGAATAGAGGAAATTTTGCAGGTAATACATATAAATATTGACATCACATACTCTGCTAATGCAATTTACATAATTTACTTGGCAAGAGATATTAGAGTCCCACAAATGCAAGATGATTTGTGTTTGAGGACGCTGTATGAAAAACTTCTGAAGTGCTACCATGTTATAGGTAAGTGGAAAGGTATCACCCCACTTTAAGCAGTCACTGATCAAAGGTTTTGAGAGGTTTTCAGAAAAGCTGTCTTTAGCTAGGGAAGCTAAATTTGTTTAGTTTCCTCAGAGTCAGTGAGGAGAAAAAGACTTTAGAGACAGAGTTGTGGCGAGGAGCTTAAAACCTTGTAGGGCTCTGAAGAGATCATAGGAGGCACTGGGAATAGCAAGAGCCTAGGAAAGCTAGTCTCTCTGAAGTCAGCATTTGTGATGAAAGGCCACTGGCCTAACCTTTAAGGGTTAACTAGAAAGAGGTTACATGTTTTACATAAAATCTATCAGCAGTACAATACGTACATGGTACATTCCTGGCTCCAAGGAAGTCCCAGGAAAAACTATGAGTTTCAAAGTCGCTTATTTCCTGCTATATATTCCAAGCTGTACTGCTGAATATACCTTAAAATGTACAAATGCGGCTCTTACACCACACCCTCTGACATGCTAAAAGAGGAAATCTTCTCTTTTTCCTTTGTTATTAAAGACCCTGGAAGTACAATCTGACTTCATGAGTTTTCTGATGATTGAGATTCTCTGCTTCTTGGCTCTGGGACTGATTACATTCTTCCGTACTTCTTAAAAATTCCTTTTATTGTTGAGTGAAATGCCAGAAGTTGTCACTACTAAAAATTACTTTCATGTCCATCAAAAGTAAGGTTATTTTTCTGCACATTTTTGAGTGGTCTGGGAAGTCAATTAGAGGAATATGTCTGTTAATATACCTATAATGTAATTACTGTAATGCATTGAGTAAAACTGAAAAGCAATCCTTGTGGATTTCTGCACATATCTACTTTCTCCATCTTCTTTTTTCTGGAAAGTCCTTTCATCAATAATCCTAATTGTAAGTATTTGTTTTAGGCTGTTCCCACTCCCAGATACATAGTTTGGTTGAAAACGGGCTGTTCTATTTTGTGTTAAAGCTTCTTGTGGTCTGGCTTTTGGTATGTCTCCTTGAGTAGGTAAACATGACAGAACAAAAGTGCCTGGCAATGCAAACAGTCCCTGAATTATTATGCCTATTACTTTTTATTAGTAGTAAAAACAAAAAGAAGCAAGGAACAGTTCTATTTATGCAGAGCAGTTAGAACATAAATAATAATAAAATGTTAAAACTATAAAACTACTTATGCTGTATTAATTTAATTCTAATAAAAAGTAGGTTTAGGTCTTGCCTCCATGACAGCAAACGTGGTGCAGCTTTGCTTTCATCCAATATTTATACTCAAAAACATTTTGGTTTAGGAAATAAACTAGTGATAAAAAATTACAGTCTCAGAATATTGGGCTTTGACTAGTCCCCTGCTGCCCTTTATATTATGTTTCAGTAAAATACAGTACATCTTGCTGTTTTATTTCATTGTTTGTGGCCCATGCAAAATCCTATTGTCCAGCTGCCCAACGCAAATGAACAACAAATCAGAACAACCAGAAAAGCACAGTGACTGATTAAACTAGGTCAGGATTTTTGCCTGCACTGTTAGAAATATGACTTTATTCAGATTTTCAGTACATGTTTACATCACCTTGAATGGCACTGAGGAAGCCTGCTGATGGAGCATTTCATTTTTAAGTGCTACAGACAAGCAAATTGTGCCAGCTCTCCTTAGCACATATTATCAAGTTGTTTGGTTCTGTTGATTTTTTTTGATTATTCCAAATTAGCAGGTTGATCCTGCATGGGATTAAGCAGCATATAAGTGAGCAAGGACAACTATAGCTCTGAGCAGACATTTGAGCTAGACAAGCTCATCTGGTCAATGCTGACTGTCACCTCCAAGCACCCTTCTGCGGCATGGGTGCACCCTGAAACAAAGGGGTCCCTCAGCAGATACCCAACTGCTGCATGGAAGCCAAATCCTGCTGTCAGGCTCAGCTCAAGTCTTCCTTGCCTGTCTCACCACCCATGAGCTGCAAGAGGTGGGAGACTGGACAAGCAAACCGTGGGGGTGTGCAGAGATGACCACACAGACAGCTGCTCTTTCTCATGCACTCCCCTCAGGGTGCAGCACAGCAGGGTCCAAAAGACTGGATACCTTTGGACTAGATTTCTAAGATTGTTTTACTGCAGGGGGGGGAAAGAACTAGCTGCCTCATCCAATGAAGTAGTGTAGGGACTCACAGCAAGTGGCCTTTTAGTCTTCTATCTTTGAAGAATATTCTTGGAGAGTGCTGTAATTTAGACCCACATCTTAATCATGTTGTCAACTAAACCTTTAAGAAACTGACTTCACAAGCTGAAGAACTAATGAAACCAGGTTTTATACTTGTCTGTGTCTTCCTTCTCTCAAAACTTCTCCCAGCAGCAGAATTTTAGATTTTATGTCCCCTGCGACACTTTCTATCGAGCAAGAGACAGCACTTGCTCTGTTTCTGACTATATATCCACCTGCTGATGAACAGAATAATGTTTGAGTTTTACCTTTTTTGACTTTCAGCTCAGTGCAATCACTCAGCTGAGGTCTTTCTCCAGTATCCAAACAATTTCCATGAAACTTTAGAAATGCAATAATATTTCAGATCTACCCTTCTATCAAATTTGAAACGGGCAGCAAGCACGTAGGTCATTAGGAGGCTACTGATACACAGACAGAGCAATTTCATTATTCCATTAGCTGGAACCTGTAATCAAACCCTCTGCACAATCATGAGACTTGTTTACAGATCTTAAGACTTTCTAAAATAATAGACCTTGGGTTCTTTCCAGTTACAACATAGGATGCAAAGACAAAGATTATACTGAGAAAAAAAAAATAAAAGGAGTAGCTAAAATAGAAAAATACTTCCAGTCTTATGGCACTTTAGAAAATACATGAACCACCTACCAAAAAAAGACTTCAAAAATACAAGAAAACTGGTTTGGATTGAGCAGTAAAGAATAAGAGAAGATCAGAAATAATAAAAAAAAATAATCTATATCCTTTGAATAGAAGAAATTGAGGAAAATGGAAAACAGGATAAACTCTGTCAAGTTTCATAAAGTCACAATTCTAAAGGAAGCTTCTAAAATTATAGGTAACTCATTCCTCATATCAGGCAATGAAAAATGACAACTCTGATGGATTTTTTTAAAAGTTTCCCAAGGGAAGCTTCAGAGAACTACAGCTTTGTAAGTCTGATGTTGTTAAGGTCAAAACTGGTACAATCAATAATAAGGAACATGGGCAGTAGAGGTGTAAATAAATATGATACACTGGGCTAGCTTCTGCAAAGGGAAATCATGCCTCACAAATCCATTAAAATTAACATGTTTCTGAACATGTTAACAATACTGAGTGATCCAGCTGAGAGAGTATTTTTTGATTGAAAGAAAACATTTTGGCAAGATCCTTCACCAAAATCTTTTAAAGACACTAAATCAACGTGGAATAAGATTTAAAGTCCTCTGATGACTTAATAATTGGTTAAAAGACAGGAAACAAAGTTAAAATAAAGTGGAGTTTTCCTGTTAGAGGAAGGTTACTGGCTCCACAGGGAACCCTGCACAGACCTGTGTGATTCAACAGGTTATTGATAATGTGGAACAGGATGTGTACGGTGAGGCTGAGAAAGTTTACTAATGGCACAAAGCTTCTCAGCATCTTCAGAACTAAGACTGACCAAAGAGTTACAGAAGAATTCTACAATGCTGAGGGACTGCACAGCACAGTAGCAGTGAAATTTAGCACCGATCCACACAAAATTGTGAACAAGCAGGAAAAAAACCCTTAACTAAACAGACAGAAGCACAGGCTCTTCACTAGTATTAATACTAGAAAGGATTTCTTGGAGTTATTTTGAATAATACTTTTTAAATGTCTGTTCAACATTTAGCAACACTCAAAAAGGCCATTAAAATATTAGAAACTATTAAGAAAGAATTAGAGAAGAAAATGGGAACATTATTCTGCCACTGCCTGGTTTGCCTATAATTTTGAATACTGCATGTATTCAATATTTTGATCAGCCACCTCAAAAGCATTACAATAGATTCAGAAAAGGCATTGCGGATAGCGACAAAGCCCATCAGAGGTATGGAGTAAGTGCCATATGAGGAGTGATTAGATAGAGTAGGAGTTTTCAGCTTGGAAAAAAGAAATGACTGAGAGGAAGAGCAATAGACAGTCATGTGCAGTGTAAGAAAAGTGAATAGGGAAAGGTCATTTGCTGTATTTCGTACCATCCAAACCAGCAGGCACTGAATGACTGTCAAGCAGAGGCTGTAAAACAAAAAAGGGGGCATACTTACCCATACTTAGACTATAGAATGTAATGAGGAAAACATACATGAGTTCGGAAAACCAACCGGAAAATTGAAGAAAATTCCATCATGGAGATGCAATCTTCTTCTCAATAGTCCCTAAACCTGAGACCGAGTTTCCATTCTCTACTTTCTTTCATTATACTTCCACTCCTAACTATAATTAGAGCCAGGACACTGACATATTTGTGTTCACCTTTATGCTAAACACCAGAAAGTAAACATTCACCATAGAAAACAGCTCTAGGAACCTTAAGACTCTCAAGACATCCTCTCATTTCGTTATTTCTAGCAGTCTGCCCCACAGCATCGCCTTTTCCTCTCCCCTTACTTAGGGCCTAGAGAAGCAGCAGCATTTCCCCCCTGGATGGAGAGCACTGGGCACACCAGCTGGCATGATCTCTTACAACTTCTAGCTGACGCTCACCAAAAAATTCAAAAGTTGTTTGGAGGGAACAGATGGTTAGATTGAGGATCACGTTAGCAAATAAGCAACAGCAGCCTTACCAAGCCAGTTGAAATAGATGGCGGGTCTTCAGAAAGCAAATGAACTTACACTTCTGCATGGCTTTAAGGAGTACAGCATCAGCTACCTCATTTCAAAGTCTGCCTCTGATCTTGAGCAGGAATCTTCTTGTTTACAAGAATCCAGCCCGCTTTCCATTTTTCCACACAGAGCTTTTCCCTTTATTCATTTCAGTCCACTACCTGGTGAGCTGTATGAGGCTTTTGGTCTGCATCCATGTAACTTGGTACAACCATATTGCACCAGCTTTGTCATGGCAGGAGTTTGTGCACTTGCTCACTTTACCAAAAATGAGCAAGGGACTTGTTCAGGAACACAAATGTACTGCCTGATTACCTGACATATGTTGCCCACTTTTTAGGGAGCCACAGAGAGGACCATCCTCCTTGTCTTGCCCTGTTTAATCAGCACCTGAGTCCTGGTTAGGCAGCATACAGTTGAAAGATGTTCATGCTATTTCCTATGTCTCAAACCTATTAAAAAACACAGATCTTCTTTTCCCCACTAGATGTGACAATAACAACAATGAATAATTAACATAATGCAGAAGTGTAGATTTCTTATGCCAGTTCATTAAGGATATAAGAATGCAAGAAAAGATGCACCAGATTGTATCAGTGGCCCTATGCTGCTCTGCATACCCACAGGTATCTCCAGGTAACTGCATCAGCAGCATTGCTGACAGACAGGACTAAGCCCATTAGCTATCAATTCATCCCTACTATATTCCTCAGGGATGAAAAACTAAAAAAGCATGTAAGATCTACAACCCTGAGGCTTCTTTTTGTGACACCATTGCTAGTTCTACCTCTTTTCTTGTGTTGTAGCTACACGTAGCATAATTTTCATGACATGGTGGAAATACCCAAGTTCCAAGTAATCCTATTTTGCTTTATCTGTCCCTTTTTATTTCTGAAAGTCCTTAGGGATTCTGATGTTGCTATCTAACAATGTAGTTATCCTGGTTTTCAGCTGAACAAAATGGTAGCAGTTGACAACCCATGCTTGACTCGTTAGTGCTGCACTGTAATTTGAATGCTAAATAAAGATGAGATTGACTACAGCCTTCATGAATTGAGATTCTTTAGTATTTTAGTTGTGGTTTTCTACCAATCTGCTGGATAATGGGATCAGTACTGATGCATCTACAACCTTATTTCAAAGCCTGAGCGATGTAAATTCCTGTCAACTATCCTATATCCAGCATCAGACATTTATGAACTGTGTTTGAAGTGTATAGATTTGCTATGCAGTCACCTTTCTCTCTAGCAGAATAACCCAGAGAAATAATAAGAATAAAAATAACAGTTGAGGACAAGTACAGGGATTTTTCCAGCCAATATAAACAAATTAATGCCAATTTTCCCTGTGCCACTAGTAATTTAATTTTTCCTTTTGGCTTGGGCCATATTTTTGGCATAGGAAGAAGCTTTTATAGCTTTCTTGTTTACTATAAGGCCATTATACAAGGTCATATTGAAGGTCCATCTTCCACTATACCCAGTCTCCAACAGTGACTAACAGATGCTAAAAGAAAGAGGATGCAGGATGGCATAAGATGATCGAAACCCTGTTATACCTTGCTGGCTTCCACCAGAAGCTGGCTTAAAGGCTTCTTGAACAAGAGGTTGCAGTCGATGACTGGTAGTACAATCCCTTTTTTAACCCATTTATACTTTTAGCTTCCATGCCATCCTGTAGCAAGGCCATGAGCCCAGCATAAAACGCTCTAGTCATCCTCTAAGGTCTTACCAGTCTCTAAATGACATTCACGTATTCTTTCTGATACATATTTCTGAAACACCTTAGGAATCATCATCTTGATTGTTTAAAAACCCTCCACGTCTATTTCTGATAATTATTCCTTAAAGTGGGTACTGGGGCTATTTCTAGCAGCTCTGTCCCCAACCCCACCCTCATACTCATCCCCATTGCTTTCTGAGATAGCATTTCACATTCTGTGCCACATCCAGCACCTCCCATAAGCTCCTCATAATCTATTAGGACCGGGTGGCTTCCCATACTTGAGGAGTCTGGATAGCTTTGTCAAGGGTTAATTTTAAGATTTCCCATAACATCTCTCAGAGTGTCTTGTCCCAGATTGCAGGCACAATCTGGTTTCTTATCAGAGAGTCTGAGCGCCTTGAGAATTGAAACGGAATCTTCAGATTTAGTCAAGTCCAAAACTCTAGACTGTTTCCACCTTTTTTATATTCTCGGTTAAACAAATGCTTTTCCATTACATTTTTAATTGCAGTGCAGAAATCCTCATATTTCTGCGGTACTATTTCATAGCTCAGCCTCCTCTGCCTGAGCTAGGAATGTACTGACAATATCAACTGCTGCAGAATGAGCGACCGTTGGAATAAGGCTGTCTCCCGACTGCCTTCTTTCCTGCTGGTCCCAATTGCTCGCAGCTACAGATTGAAGAACTGTTTTAAACCTTGCCTAGTTATCCTCCACTTTTGAAAAAGAGTTTAAACTTTAATGGGGTTTTAATTGTTCCATTCTTCCACTCTGGCTGTTTCCTCAAATTGCTTAACTCTAGGTATGAGGGTATTTCGAGGCTGACAAAAACCTGCTGCGTTCTGCTTCTCAGTTTTAAGTGATCAGCAATATGTAACATAAGCTGCTTTTATAACAAAAAGATCTGTTCCACATGGCTTGTGACAGACTCTCCTCAAAGTATGGAGCCAGCCCCTCTGGAAACAGTCTCCTCGACCACAGCATCTCCCACAAGCTCAGAAGATGGTGTGGGTCCATTTTCTCTGCATGGGGAGCACTGACTAGGAGAAGGGCTTGTGTTCTTCCTTCCCCTGTCTCCCTACAATAACAAAGAGTCCAAGATAGAAAATATTAGACATGGGTGCTGATCTTGAGCTGCCAGAATATAGGCCATGTCTAGATCTACTGACAACCTTACCACAGCCACACACACACACATTCCCACAGGAGCACGCACAGGTGACTACATTTTTGCTTTATCCAGGTTGCTGTGGGGAGCTAGATTAAGAAGTGATTTTAAGGTGCCCATGCACTGGTCTCTGTGGCTGTCTGCACTCATAATAAGAAACGCAAACCACTTCTTGTACATCAAATATGACAACGGGCACTTTTGAACAACTGGCAATGCCTAGAAGACACAAAATATCCATTAGAAATCTGTATCTGATTTTGGAGGCTTTGACTGCTGTTGTAAAGTAAGTCCATATAAAATAGGCTCCAGATGTCCAAAACTGAAACTAAACCCAAAGTTTTTAACAACTGTTCCACCTGAGCTAATCCATGGAGAATGACATGCCCATACTTATCCCATTTTTTGCTGGTGGTTTTTTGTACATAGTAAACAATGACCCAATCCCTTGCTTGTTTGAAAACAAAACAGAAATGCTCGGGTCACTTACCACAAATATGTCGCCATAGGGTACAACACCTGGCTGATAAAAGTGAGTATCTTTCACAGAAATTTTGGTCACTGTTGTTTTTCATCTCAGGCCAGTGGATCATTAGAAGACATCTGCTTTTGTCAACATTACTTGAACTCAGATTCTTACATATACACTGCTCTGTGTCTAAAGAATTAAGTTCTGGAAGCTACAGCAAATACAGAGTTCAGATTTTAGGAGCACGTTCATTGCCAGGAATTAAAGTCCTGACTCCTAGGAAAGAACTTTGAGTCCCTTCACCCAGGTTATTCTCCTGCCTGGTGATGGGGCACAGCGCGAGATTCACAAGGGGGGACAGCTTCAGCAGCCTGGAAAACAAACCTTCACTGTTAATTCATTACTTATTTTAAAAGTTACCCTAATGGATGCTAATTTTGTGGCCTTTCCTTCTATGTGAGGGTGACTGGTCTTGGATCAAAGCCTTTGCAATAATACAATGGTAAGGCTTTTACATTGTTGTAATTCACTCTGGTGCCATGAGTAGATTTAAAGCAAATGGAGCTCTATAAACAAAATAAAAAGATGGCATTTCAGCAGAAATATGTAAAAAAGATACTGGGTAGAAATACTTCAGAGAAGCAGCCTGCTTAGTTGTAAAATGAGTTTAAATTAGGCTTTAAAAAGGATTGCTAAATCTTGACACATATATGAGCAGCTTATTATCATGCAATTGTGCAGTAGTTGCTTGATCTTGTTACTGATGTGCCACATATGAATAAGTGATTAATTACCACAAAGGCTAAAACAGAGCAGAGTGAGAGTACTGTAGCTCACCCTGAAAGAGGGGCTTAAACACGTTTATTGCCCTTTAAGTGCATTTCATTAAGGCCAATTAAGGACTTTCATGTCTTATTAGAAAAATGAAGTAGATTTATGAGGTTTTCGTAGGCTGTAAATGCTGGGGCTAGCAGATACAAAACTGTGCAGAAATAATGTAGTTAAAAGCTAAGAAAATGATGTAAAGATACACAAAGGAATAATTTCACTAAGGAACCAGATCACATGAAGGTGATCTCTGTATAGAAGGGGGTGGGGGGAAATCAGAACCAGTGGTTGAAATTCGTAACATCTCCTCTCAGATCCACTCCCTATAATTTTAGGCACAATTTTGCTATCCACCTCTCTTTGGGGTCTCGTTTTCCTCTGCACCATATGAAATTCAGGATGACATGAAATTCTGCCATTCAGGTTGGGCAGAATTTGCTCCCAGCGGGCACACCTTATTGCATACCTGTGAATAAATGTGCAAAGGAGGAGGGAGCAGATTTGTTGACCACCACAGAGCACAACTCCCAGCAGGTCTGCATACCTTAATAACATTTAATGTTGCTGATAGAGATTCAGTCAGGGCTCCTTTATGGGTGTAACTTTAGGCACTGACTCAGAAAAACATATAAACATATGCTCTAGTTAAAGTAGATTGGAGGATGTGCTTAAGCTTTTTGCTGAACGGGGGTGAGTATAAGCACACACTTAAAGTTAAGTGTGTGCTTCAGCATTTCGTTGTATAAAGGACTACAAAAGTGAAAGCCTTGACCTGTTCATCTGTGCTTTCTCAGAGACACACAATTCTGCATTTCCTACCTCAAGCCAGGGGCTCCTGGCTGCTTGAGATTACTGCTATATTCTTTTAATTAAGAAATAAATTAAAAACAAAAATCCTGAAAACCAATGAATAGAAATAAAACATTTCTGTCTGAATAATCCATCTGCATTCAAACTCACAGGGTTCAAAAAATGAAAAATGAATGGCGGCCTTCTTTTCTCAAATCATGCCGTTCTTAAGGTAGGAAGAAGGAAAAGAAAGGAACAGAGTAAAAAGCCTCCGCAGCATGCTCTGAGGACAAAAGCTAACTTTACTTCGACTCTGCAGAGTCCTGGAGGTTTGCATCACAGCGTCATTTTATTTGAGTGTGATTTGATCTATAGAATTTCCTGGCTTCCTTTATTTTGAAAGAAAACTTTCATGGGAGGTTATAGAGTATGTATCATTATCCTTGGGGACTGTGTCTGTTCCAGCACCATCCAAGTTTCTAGGTCCCACACATACAGCGTCTGGGCAGCTTTTTTACATATTATGTGTATTTATGAATTTTAAAAAATATGCATTATTTACTCAGTGGACTGGAATAGCACTGTCAAGTGGGGGAATATGTATTTATAAATGTTTTTAAAATGCACATTATTTACCCCACAGACTAAACAGTTCCAGTCTACCATGTATAGTCTTAGCCACCTAATTAAAAATCTTACGGAACTTCTTTGAAAAGTACTTGCACATGCAGCAGCAACTCTTGGAGCTTTATTATCTCAGGTTGGTTTTTTTTTTTTCCCTTTTTTTTCTTCCAAAAATACACAAAGCATTTAGACATATTATGGTCTAATCACTTGCCAAATTTAATCTTAAGTAGAAGCTGTATAGGAGTTCTACAAGCACAAAAAAAAAAAAGCATCAAAACCAGCAGATCAGCTATATTTTGGGGGAGGAGGTATAGGGGTTTTTTTGCTGCACTGATACAATTTTAAAACAAACAAACTGATATTTTTTCGTTTGGTGAAAAAGAATTAATTCCCACACTGAGATTTGTTTGTGCCAAAACTTAGCTGCTCCTTTTAATGAGGTTTTTGATAATTTTTTTTACTGCCAACTTATTCTTAAAGGGGTTTGTAGCAAAAAAAAAAGTTAACTACATATTACCAACATGGTCCAACCACTATTGAATAAACCCTTTAGGGTTGAGAGACCAAAATGTGTTCTAGAAAATGACGTGGTTAAAGAAAGCAGGTAGATGTAACACTAACATACATCTGTCATTTGTTGACCAAATGTAATTTCAAATAGTAATGTTTGCATGTTTTGTTTCCTAGGTCGGATTTTCAAAATAAATGCCGATTTGATGACTAATACATCTTTTCTGTCTTTGAGAAAAGATTTAATGATGTAAAAAGTAATTAGCATCTCTGGTGATTTATATCAGAGTATGAAAGGGCTACAAAATAAGTCTAGTGCATATTTTGGGTAGAATGAGACACATGTCTTGATTCTCTCCTTAACCACAGTGCTGGGCACTTCACAGAGCATCCTGAAACCATGCTGCAGCATCACCCTGTTTTTGGGGTGGGAAAGCACTTCCAGCCAACCAGTTACAATCTTCTTTAATGTGAACATCAGTGACCCACAACCAACACAGCCAGCACAACTGCTTATGTTCTCTGATTCCTGTTATTTGCACAGGTTACAGACATGAAACACCTTGATAGATTTAAAGGCCATCACTAGGTTAGAAGCTTTGAATGAAAGTCCAGGCTACGCAAAAGGCTCATGCCTCAGTAGCTTATAGGGGTTTTTGCAGTGTGAATTTCTAAGTGGGAAAAGCTTCTGCCCACTTACCTGTGCATACTGTTGCCAGAATTCATACTTGCTGTCAAATGTAAAAGTAGAATCCAAACTAGATATACAAAATTAACTTTTTTTCCCCCAAAATATTTTTAGTTACTATATATTTCAACTGAAAGAAAATTACAGGTTAGAAATTACCAATAGGTTCTTGTGATGAAGCTTATTAAAGCAAATTTGTCGCAGCACTCTCCAGACTGTCAAGCTGCAACAAGGTCTTTTACCATCTCATACCAGCACACTCTTCATGCCAGTCCCTCTGCTGCCTTCTCCCAGTCTCACCTCATCCAGGGCATGTGTTCTCTCTCCTCTTACTTCTTCCTCGGCTGCTCTCTCTTTGTTAGCTCTCAACCACTTAAAAGAACCAGCCACAGCTGCACCTTATCTAAATTGACCAACCCACCGCCCCTGAAGCCCACCCACAACTGTATATTATCAATGCTAATTAACCCAGCTTCATTCCTTTACAAAATTTATAATTTTGGGAGGCTGATATTTTTCTGTTTCCTCATGACAGTAAAAATGTATCCTATATACAAACAGAACTGTTTTTAATAATATTAAATATGGTACTAACTAGAAAATAAATTAATGGGCTTCTTGTTTACTGGGAATGACTTATGAGACATGCTGAGGTTTATAGAAGGCCTTAATTCTTAGAAGATTAGGAAAGGCATTGTTCCACAGTATTCTGAGTTTACAAATTCTGTTTAAATTATCTTCTGACATCTTACTGAAAGCTGGCATTGTAGCTTGGCACAATACCACAGTAAAGTTGCCTGGGCCAAATGGAATTTGATGAATTGTTGAAAAGCCACTTTTCCTTCGCCTCTGGTCAGAAAGAATAACATGGACACTGGCGTTTCTCAGAGTGTTCCAGCTCCAAACAGAAATGTTTTTGAAAGTAACTTGTAGCAGAAAAACTGGAGATGGACTGAATATGTGGTAGTTCTGGATGTGATGGAACTGCTGGGTAACCGACACAATGCTCGTGGCAGGCTTTGATAGATGGTGTGACAAACTCTCCTGATGCGGTGAGGCCGTGTTGCCGGCTGTGCCCCCGGGGCATCAGTCACACAGCTGCAGCACGTTGCATCCCTCCTGCACTTCTGTGCTTCTAACTGAATGAAATATGAGGGGGTACGAGACACTTGAAGTATTAGCTAGTACACAAGGGAAACGGAGAAACTCAGGCAATGTAGTACCATCTCCATTCCCAGCTACCATTACACCATGCTGGTGTTCAGTGGCATAAGATAAGAAATGCCCCACTGAGCCAAGCCAATGGTTCCTCTATCCCAGTATTCCCTTCCCAGAAGTCCCAGTAAGCGATACTGTCTAAAAAAAGTCTATGAGCCCTTGTGTTGTCCATTACCCTCGCAGCGGCCTAGCGTCCACAACTGTTGTATTAGGCATGTCCCTCTTCTACCTGGTACAGATTTGCTTACCAGTAAATGAACTGCTAAACCATCCATTTCTCTATTTTCTCACTGCAAAAACTTTCTTATAGAAAAATTCTGATACAATATCTATAAGCACACTTTCGTAATACCAGAAGGTTCAAAACAGGTTTCACGTCAAGGTCTTCTAGCTAGCTTTTCCTGCCTTTCCGAATATGCGCACACGTGCGTGGAGGGACCTGGAGCTATACCAATCCATAGGTAAGGCAGAGGGTACTCTAGAGGAAAGAAATGCTCTTTGAAAATCAGGCTTCAGGTGAGTGTCATGTCAGCGTGGTGAGACCCTGATCGCAGCATAGGAAACCCTTCCCTTGCTCCCCCCAGTAGCAGCCAGAGGCAGGAACAAAGGAATTTGATCCAGAGGCAGATAGGTTCTGGTCAGCTGGTATTCTTCAAGTCCAAGAGAAGGAAGGCAGGAGAACATACATTAAAAATTAAGGATTGTTGCCAAGAGATATAACAACTTCACATTAACAAACTACAAGAAAAGACAGTTTACCCCTTCAGGCATGCACTAGCAGGGTTTCTATTGTCCTGGAAGTTTCCCTGCTTAAATCATCAGCTAAATTTCCTGGATGTCAAAGCTAGATACCCCAAAGGAGAAACAACCACCTCATATTGCTCAGCTGTGACGCTTACAGTGGATTAAAAATCAGCCAGAGCCCAAACAGGACTTTGTGGGCATGTGGGCTAATACAAACCAGAGATGGCAGTCTTCAGGCCTTCACCGGAGCCTGGGGGGCTCATCCTCATAAAAGACATACAAGTGTGTTATCGCATTCAACTTGCAAATTTTCCTGGCTGAGAGGAGATGGTTGAGTTTATGCGTCTCAAATTAACTGCACTCTGACCTAAAGCAGAAAACATACTGTGCCGATGAAGGGGAGCACCCCTTTTCAGCCATCAGACAGCGCGACACAGGCACACACGTCTTGGGTGGAGTCTGCATGGGAGAAACACATTCCTCATAATCAAGGGTAATTCGAAAGGCAAACAGTGACCAGAAGAGCATGCTATCCAGCAGAAGACTAATCCTGAACCCAACTCCACAGACGGTTACACAGCCTGCTGCAATGCCAGGGCAGATGCCAGGGAAGAGACCAGCCACAAACCGAACAGACATACAATCCAGAGCTTGGCATCTGGGTTCTTCAGCTGCCAGCCTTGCCTCATGAGTAGCCACAATGGTTGGCTCTTGTGCAGAAAACAACAGAGGAAGAGGCTAAAGAGGTCTATGTGCCACACTGCCAGCATTGGGAGCAAGCAGTGCCAAGTGAGTATTGCAGTTTCATGCACGTGCCAATGTGCTTTGGAACCGCTTTTACATTTTCAAAAGTAACAACAGAATTCCTGCATAAAGCAAGAGAAGCTCTGACATCAAGGACAGTTTTCCTTCCTTTTCTAGAATTTTTTTGTGTGCAAATTTCTTTTTTACTTCATTTTGTTTGCCTCACGTATGTACTTCAGACAGCTGTGGCACAGGAATGGCCTGCATGCCTTGCGCTCCATACTGATAAAATATTTGAATCTACAGGAATACGTGCACAAATCAGTTAATTTCATAACCAAATTACAAAGACCCAGCTTGTAAGCCTCTGTTTTACAATGTGAGCAATTACTCCAAAAAGTAGCTGCATGAACCCCTGTGTCACTGCATGCTGAGGAGCAGCATGGCACTGTAAGGGGTTCACCTTCATCTCTTTAAAATCCCTGTTCTGCCCTGTTTACACCAAAATGACACTTTAATCAGAAGGAAATGTTTTTTATATAAATCACTACTTGCATGTTTATTTTGTTTTGGGAGTCTTTAGGTTATTAATTTGCCAAATGAGCATTTCTAAAAGCGTGTATTTGTACACATGTATATGTGCTTTCCTACATTTGCAATCCAGCAGAGTTGTTTAATTCAGATGTTGCTATTTCCTGAAAATGCCTGAATAAGTGCTTTACTTTGGGAAGCCTTTGTGTCACATCAGGATAGTGAGTTCTATTGTTTGTATGCGAGCAAACAGCCAAAAGGAATTGGGATGAGCAAGAAGCTTGCAAAAGGGCTGGCTGAGCCAACTATCCAGTGAAGGCTGCTTTTCATTTCTGGAATGTCTTTTAAGATAGGAGCCCCACTCAGTTATGGGGACACCTCCAGACACTGATTATGGACCAAAAGTGGTTATTTGTGAGACCTTAACGGCAATAGAGAATCATATTCTAAATACTGCTATGTTGCTTTGGTGCTACTGGGATGGGATCTAATGGTGAAACAGAAAGAAAGATTGCATCCATGGGTTATGATGAGGGGGGTTTTGGTGTGACTAAAATGTTAGGCAGAATAAAATGCCAATGAAGGCAAGGTAACAAATGGCCAAACCCCTTCTTTTTCAAGTCATGCTACCAGGATACGAATCAGCCTTTCTCGTGGGAGCTTCTGGAAGATACATCTTCACCTATAAATCACACCTACTAAGGGTATCTACTCCACCTCCCTCCCCAGACATTCATTAGGCTGCTTAATCACATTTTCTCTTTGCCACCTTCAAGCTCTTCTCTTGCTCTCAGCCCATCCTCTTACCTACTCCTCATTTTCAGACATATGAGGCACTCTATCAAATCACAGCAATACATCTTATTTTCTGGGGATGTCCTAGCCATTTTTCATTAATTGTACCTGCAGTTTTACAGGTGCAAATAACTATAACGTAACCATTAAGCAATTGCATGTCATGTTTTCAGTGTTCTTAATTGTTCAAAATTGGGCTCTTTTCCCATTGTGCCAATGCTGTGAACTCAACTAATATCTCTCAGAGAAGAGCAAAGAATATGAACCCCAGCTTTGAATGGAAATAGAATTATTCAAACTTGGACATATCCTGAAAATCCTGCCTCTGACTGACTTTAGGTAAGTCACAATACATTCTGAGTAAAAAGAAGGTATGAAGGATTTTACAAATTTGGCCCATAATGTTTAAAAATATGTCCTGTATATGCTGGCTTACTGACAACATGTACAACATTCTTTATCTGTACAAGATACGAGCTGGTTGGCATTTGTTTTCTGTCCCTGAACACAGTCATTTTTCATGGCCCACCTTTTTATAGGTGTTCTTGTTTCCTTATTTATTTTTCCTTCCATGCCTTTTATATAACACAGGAAGAAGCGGGTGCCCTCCACCAGCCCTTAGTAGAAGAATTTGATTTACCAGTTTTTAGTACCATACTTCAGAGCAGCTACAGTGAATTAATGTAAAACCTATAATGAGATTATTAGATGTATTTCCTTATCAGCTCTCACCTCTTCTTCCACTTGCTGTAAGGCTGAATTTAGCTCTGTGATGAGTAAAGACCCGATCCTGCTGTCATCTGTATCAGATATCAGCAGTGCCGCTGCAAGCAAGATCAAGTTTTGCTGATCTGCTTCTGAAAAGAAAAAATCAGTTGATTTCTATTTACATGTATGGGCTTGACTTTTCTAGCTTTGGAAACCAATTGCATGAGATTCATCAGACATTGTCTCCTGCTTATGTTGGTTTATTTTACTTTTCTCCCTCTGATACATCAGGTACAGGTCACCATTGCAGGTAAAATGTGGAACTGCCTAAGATAGAGTTTTGCTCTAATATTGTTTAATCAAATGTTCCTAAAAATCTAGGTCCAGGTCCTCAGCTGGTGTAAATTGCTGTAACTCAGTTTATTACAGTGGCGCAACGCCATTTTACAACAGCTGATGTTCTTAACCCTGTTTTCCAAACACGAATAGCCAGATACAGTGCTGCTGCAAACGTGGCCCACAATGTTTCCTCATTCATTACGTGCATAAATGGGAAAAGTGGGGCAGGTCAGAGGAAATACTTTACATCATTATTGGCACACAAAAGAGCTTTGAATATCCAAAACTTCCTCATGCCCAATACCAAAATCATGTCCCTCAATGTCTCTTCATTACTCCACTATTTAACAAACTTACCCATGTTGATAATAAAAGCACCTATCTCAGCAGCTAGGATGGCTGCTCTTTTAAAGAGCTAGCATGCAGCCTTGTACTCCTTGGGATATGGAGAATATTTTGGATTTGACTGCAGTGAAACTGAGGTGCTAGGTGCTAAGAGGCAGAAGCATGGTGAACTCTTCAGCCCTCCATTTTCCCAGCAAGGCTGCCGCTACCTGCATTGCTTCTGCACCCACCTCACTCTACCCCAGCAGACCTGCAGCTCTGCTTTGTGGGTAGCAGCTGTTGGAGCAATCAATGTATCTTGAGAATATTTGTCCCTTGCAGGTGACGTTCCCTCATTGTGCCATTGCTAGAGCGACAACTGCCAGGAAGCCTTCAAGAGCGGGCAGACCCAAGGGCTAACCACACGTGGCTGTCTGGGCCAGGCGCTGCTGCTGCCCACGATTCGCGCAACACTGCCTACGTGGTCAGTTCTCAGCAAATACACCCTGAGCCTTCAGCTGTTGTTCCCATCTATTTCCCTGGGGTGGGACCAGTTTTACAGTGTGAGCAAAGTGACATTTCATTAATTCGCACTGAGCTTAGAAATGATTTTGGGTCATGTCTCTTACTAAGGTAATAGATGTTATAAGCATGAACCTTGTGACTAATGCAAGTTCTTACAACAAAGCCATCTTCTAGTGTGCCTCAGACACATTTTTCCACAACAATCTGAAAATGTCAGACTTACGATGGGACAGACAAAGAACTACATAGAATTTGGCACATTAAGTACACATAATAATTTTGTCTTAAGTGGCAGTTTCACTAGGTAAAATCCACCCCATTGTAGTGAATGGGAATTTTCCCACTGATTTCTAGGGTGGTTGTCTTGATTTTTCATCGAAATGTTATACTAGTTATAAATTTATATGTACAATCAAATCTATCTCTATTACTATAAAAAAGATATTATTAGATCTATAAATTGGTCCTGAAGTGGGTTATGTTTCTTATTACATCACTTGAAATTGTGTTTTGGTGCAGAATTGCATTTACTAATTTGATTAATTGATATAAATACATTGCTATTGAAGCAAGGTTCCCTCTACGTGTGTGAGACCCTGGGTTTCTGTATGCAACGTCCAGCCCGCCTCCCAGGCTGTTAAGTACTGTCACTTCCTTAGATAGATGATGGCAAGGGAAAAGGTGGTGGCAAATGAAAATTACACGTTATATTTATGGAGAAGGGCTCATTTTGAAAATCTCTGAAGTTCACATTGATGTCCAGGTCATCTGCACTACATCTTTACACCTTTATTGAGCTGGTTCAGTATCTTTGCTGCCTTTATTTTTGATACGCGAACTTTGTAAGCCAGTCTGGGAAAACCATAGCTTCCCACTTTGGTTTGTTTAGGGTAAGGGAAGCTACTTTCCATCAGTAGATAAACTTTGTTAAAGCAAACATTAAATTAATACTTTACAAAATCTATAGAGATAGTAATACTTTCTTGAAAAATTTATGTTAAACCAATAACAAAGTAAATTTTAATTCACAGCTTAGATTCCCATATGGTTATGTATTAACAATGGTTATATTATAGGATACTCATCTAAAAAAAAATCTGCACATAATTCTCTTACCTCCTTCTGTCCACCAGATCATTTATTGTTACTGAACACATGTAAAAGCCAAGGGATTTCGCTCATCTTCCATGAACAAGCATAAGAATCTTAACAATGCTATAGCTTATAAATGTCTCTCATCTTTTTACACATTCTTTGCTACACCAGCCAACAGCAAAGTATGCCCTAGCAGAAACTTGCTACTATAGTCAACGGTAAGATACTCTGTGAAAGATGCTAAGGTAAGAAAATCACGTTGAAGATGTTTCTCTTTGTAGCTCCTGAGCCAAATGTTGCTCTCTGTTACACCCACAGAATGTCCATTAAAGTCAGTGAGCTGAATTTAGACCAGGAAATGCAGAAAATAATTTTGACTTGGCAAATTTGAGCTAATTTTACAGAAGACTAGAAAACTACAGACACTAGTACACGTAAGTAACTTAATTTGGAGAGGCTCTTCTCTTGTTTCCGCTCTTACCTGAAAATATTGTCAGGAGATTCTCACTTAGTGAGCCACTGGATTCACATCTAAAAAACACTGAATAAGGCAGCAGTATCCTAAAAAAGCAGAACATACTACATCCTGAATTATATTTACCTGATGCATTTATTTGTCTAGTTTTAGACTTCTCTGTGCAAAATCAAAACCTAAATATTTAGCTGCAGTACTTTCCACCGCACTTTACTTATGATTCCATTCTGTTCTCACTTGTCCAGCCATAAATATCTTTTCTTTCCTGTTTCCAAGTCAGCAGTATAAATATTTACTGTATGTTTCACCTCATAGTTTCAGCACTTGTATAGTCCTTACCTATTCAATCACATCCTTTCACTCATACTTGTTCAGCAGTATTTATCCCTTTCATTCTAAGCTTTGGTTCTCTGCTTGGAGGGACTTGGCAATATACACATTTCTCGTACCTTCCTGTTTGGACACCATCCAAAACCGGAATTCATAAAATATTAAAGTTTGGTTCATACATAGGAGAAAGGCTTTTGACACTGCTCTAGAGTTTGGAGCAATTTGATCACTCGATACAAATATGTTGAGGCCTTGCCTGCCCTGTTTGTGTTTACGCTTAGGGATGTTTGAGCTCTCGTGTTGCCATCTCTCTGGTTTGGTTGGTTGGTTTGTTGCTGCCTTTGCTGACAGGCTCCATGTGGCAAGCTGTCATGTTTCAGCTGCAGGTACCTGATAGAGGTTACATGCACATGGACTGAAAGACTGTTCCAACCCTCCTATTTTCAGGTATGCTACCATTCCCATCCTTCTTTCAGTGAGTACTGATGCTGTTAATATGAAGCACGAGCTTCGTCTGAAATCTGTTTCCAGGTAAGTCCAGCAGCTTCAGTTAAGATCCATGATGAAAAGATGCTGTCTGCAATCGCACATTTTGTCTAAGTACAGCCATTTTCCTTAAGTTCATGCACCATGGAGCTGGTTTTCATTTAACAAGTGCTGAAGGCAGGTCAGCAGTCATGCCGTGGTCCTCTCAAGCTCAGGCAGAAGCTCAAGCAGAAGCTATGGTCCTCGCTGGGGCACTATGTGCTGATGACTCCCTCCACATGCAGGGCTGGCAGGAGGACACCCACCCACACAGCCCTTTCACCAGACCCATCTCAGCCAGGAAAGCTTTCTCAGAGGACCATTTCCATTCACTAACAGCCTTTTTCTCTGCCATACGGGAAGAAGAGCATTCATGTGCCTGATAATCAGTCCCATTAGCTCATGCACAGCATCCTTCCTTAAAAAGGAAACCCATCCCTACCACTTTGCAAATAGCTGTGCAGAACAGCACCCTACAATTCAGGTACGACTGAGCTACTTTCAGTATCAGCCCTGATTATTATCTCCATGAGGAATGATTCTGCTTCCACATGAAATAAAAATTACCCAAACCTTCAGCCATAGCATTAGGGAATCAGTCATATATCTTCCCCTTCACATTTCTAAGAACACATAGAGGAAGAAATAAAAAATTAAAAATATTAGATATTGCCTTTTGACTTGACTGCTAACACAATAAAGCAGCATCGTAAACTGAATCATGGAAGTCTGCAGTCTTCATTGCTCCCTTTGCTGGTATTACTTCATGGATATTGGAGCCCTTAGGGAAACTGGAATATGAATAAAGATTTTTTTTTAAATCAGCCGTTTTTTCTTGGTTCTGTTTCTAAAAATAATGCAGTTTGCAAAAAACAGAAGGTTTGGTTTATAACACAAACAAAATTGTTACATTCTGAATGGGTTGTAAGTACCTGATTCTTTGCCTTTTTACTCATCCCTGCTAAAAAAAAAATAAAAATCTGCAAATCCATTTGCTAACCAGCTGCACCTCTGTACTGAACAGATAACAACCTGTGCAAGCCAGGCTTTGCTGTGAATCGGTGCTGATAGGCCTGAATCTCATAGCTTTTTTTAAATGCTAATGACAAGAAACATTTCCTAAGCCAAAACGCTCTTGTAGATCTGTCTACTTCTATTATGACTGATATTTGCTTGTAAGTACATAGAACACTTGTTCACTGTGCCTTATCTGCTATGGTGCAGCATGCTGACCTACATACCATTCAGCACAATATGATGCACAAACATCTTCTATATAATTTTTCATTTTCGACTTAAAAACAGTAGAGGCAAAATAGGATTGCTGCAAATCTAACAAAGAGATGGCATTATTTCCAAATAAAAATGTGCATTTTTCCAAAGAATTTATTTGTCTAGCAGCATGAAGTTCATACATAGCAATGCTTAGAAAGGGTGTTGAATTGCGATTAGGAAGGAAGGACTTAGGAAGAAGAACAAACCACATCTTTTCTACTTATACAGAATAATTAAGCTAACTTATTTCTCATCACAATTAAAAGTTCAGCCTTTCTGAACCATGTTTTCGCAATGTCACTAAATGCTGCTGATATAGAAATGCTGAAATAAGTGTGATAAAAACAATAAAGAATGATGGATAGAAAAGGATACAGTAGCTAAGGGAACAGAAATGATAGTCTATTACCTGCCATTGTCAAGCTAAACAGAACTACAGTATTTATGATTTTTGCTGTGATGCCTGCTATGTTGTATAATCCCAGCCTTTATGGTGATACTTGTCTACTGAATGAAATAATTAATACGTCAGTTTTTATTGTAAATAAATATATGTCTATCCATTGGCCAGACAATATTTGTATTGAGTAACAGAAACTCAGCCACAAATATATCAAACGCTTGTAAAGGAAAATGTACTTTAAAAGCTAAATTTTAAGAGCAAAACAGAAAGTCTCCATCAATACAGAACATTCTTAATCAACTTATTTTCTGAAATGTTAAAGAAGGGCAGGAAAATAGTCTGTTCAAACAAGAGAAAAAAAACGCTTTGCCTTAGAAGGATACAGTAGTCCTAATTCTAAAATGTATATAACTATAAATGACTTCTACATAGTAAAATTGTGTAAATAAACCTGAATTAAAGACATTTTTATAACAATCTGTTTTATACATGCACTGAATTGAGATATATTTATTGTCCTGTTACTACCTCTAGATGACAAAAAGCAAAAAGTATACAAATTAGACGAAGAATCAACATTTAATCCTATAAGAATTTTAAATGAACGACACAATATGTATGTACTATTTATTAGTTTTCTAAGGAAATACTAATCGTCATATCCACAGAGTACAATTTTTTTTGTTCCTGGTGAAACATGTGGTACAGCTTGAGGTTTTGAACTGCTAAAGTGAAAATAATTTGGTGACCAATTCAAGCACTAGTGAGGTCAATAGAAGTGTTTCCACTGATGCTCGGAAGCCCTCGGGCAGCCTGTTGGTTGTATTATCCCAGATTGTTTCTCTGTTGCCGTATTTTAGAACCAGTGAACAATAAGATAAAGTAAAATGTTTGGTACCTTTAGCTATTAGGCTTTAATTTTATTTTTCAAATGTGAAGGCTACCTGTAAAACAATAGTGTCTGGATTGGTCAGAACTGACAGATGTGTTTTGCATTTCACTAAGTACCAAGTACCCTCTTGTGCACACTCTGAAGACACCATCACTGAGACCAGCCACTGAGTTCCCTTCTACTAAAGTGACAAGCAATGTCTTGACTCACGTTACTTATATATGATTAATGAGAATAACATCTTTTAAATCCGCAAGTAGCTTTATGAGTCTAACATACAAATGGTTTGCAGTGATGTGGCTTCCTGAAATAGATTGTTACAGACACTGATACATCTTACGGTATTACCCTGCAATCAGTGCAGCTTTTGGTAGATTTAACTCTACAATTAAGGTGGATTTTCCATTCATGCATCAGAAGTGTTTTCCCAGTTCCTTTTGTAATTTTGCAGTATCTGGCAGAAAAACTTAGGGCCAAATCTGCACCTAGTATTCACTTAAATAGCAGGGTACACAACTGCTATTGTGCTCAGCAGTTATGAGCTTTGTGATGTTAACAGAAGCACAGATCAGAGGTCAGACGTAACGACACCAAACCCACGACCCACGTGTTGCACACTGAAATCACTGACTACTAGTCAGGCTACAACTAAGGTTGAAATTATTCATTGTGCTCAGGAAGAGCCAAGCTTGGGAGATCTCCTGATAAATTGGGCTCCAATATACTAAACTTATTTGTGCCCAACCCAAAGGCTCAAAGAGAGCACGAGTCTAATCTGAGATGAAGTGCTTGGTGCAATGTTTCCACTCACCAGTGCTTCCAGCCTTGACCTGCAGTGGCACATGGGTGCACGCTTGCATGTAAACAGCACAAATAGTAGGCAAATAGAGTCTGTGAATGCCTGAATGACCTTGTAGCCAGGCAACTGTCATGATCAAGAACTATTTTAATCATGAAGACCCCTGCCAGCACATTATTATATTATCTAAGATGTATATATTGTGGTACATTGTACCTGGAATTGTCTTTTGAGCCCTGTAAGGCTTGTGTGACTTTTATTTTTTTGTTTCCAAAAGGAATAAAAGAGAGGAAGCCTCTAAGATATATGTTGCTATAGTTCTTTCTCATTGAATTCCCCGGTGCCTTTTAAACACACACATATCTGAAATAGGGGTTGCTGTGACGAACCTTTTACAGAAGAGCATGGCTTGTGAGGGTTACATGCCTTATTCAAAGTCTAATGGGAAATCTGTAAAGGAATGATGGAATAAATTTCAAATCTTCTCTCTCTTCATCTTTGTTTAGACCAGTACATAATATGGATTCATTCTCTTTCAGCTGTAGCGCTCACAAAAAAATTTGCATTTTACTAAGATGTATACAGGACACAGTCTCCACCCTCTAACATGAGTAGATGCAAGTAAATATTGCCGTTCTGAAGGCTGTATCTTTTCCATCAGCTTGCACTTGTCATTGACCAAATAAACCAAGTCTTCTAACACAACACTGGAAACGTAGCTCGTGTCTGCATATTAATTAGCCTTCCTGACCTGAATAGACTATTACCTAGGGCCCTGGCCTTCATTTCCTGAGCACCCTAAACTCCACTGCAACGAATAAAACGAACGGCAAGGCCCTTATTTTGGAATTAGCTCATATGAAAATATTGCTACTGCCTAAGAGATCGGATTTCTGAAAATGCCATGGAGGGTTTCTGACGCTAGACAAAAGAACAGCATTGTTTTGTTCCAGATCAGGTCCTGTGCCCCCCTAGACAACTGTCACCCAAAGCTTAGACCATCCTTTGTGCCTTAGGAAAAGTACTGAAAGTATGGTTAGGGCTCCTGTAATTTTGACCAAATATGTGTGTAACTTAAAGCTGTTCTCTATTTTAATAAAAGAAAATGAGGTAATACTATAAAAATAGCTTCCTTTGATCCTAGAAGCACTTTATTACAAGGTTCGCAAGCCAAGTGGAATGAAAAACTTTTAAATAAAAAATTAATGCAAAAAAGCAAAGCTGGGAGATAGCTAGATTTAAGAAATATTGCCTCTTTTTTACTCAGAGCTCCTGCAAAAAATATTTTTGTTTTAAAAATATATGATTCCCCTTTCAACTCATTCCAGACACAATTTTACAGGTAGGCTCTGCGAGTCATTAAATCCAGCTTTGAAGATGCACCATAACATAAAGTATTACAATTATCATATACTCTAAAAGCCTGTTTGGAATCTAACTCCGTAAACTTTATTAATGATCTGAAAAAGGAGGTAAATTCACACATGATGTTTAATTGGGAGGTACAGGGAGCGGAGATATTCATAGTGAGTGAAGAGAAAAGCAATGTCTCATGTTTTAATTGAGAAAAAGGAAAAGAAACTTACTAAATCTGGCTAATAATTACTTGAAACTTTCTTTCTCAGAATTGTGCTTTTCCTGTGACGCACTGTTTCCCCACATACATTGCTGTGCAAATAAAATGGATAGTTGGAAAGGACTCAGCCCTTTTAAAATTACAGATATGCCTTCTCAGCCTTCGCATCAAGCATTAAAAAATAAGTATTGTCCCCAGGAATGTGTTGAACATAACACTGGGTGCAGAGGCAACCGGTTAGACAGTGCTTGATTGAGATGAGTTTGATAGTAGAAGAGAAGAAAGAGTATTTTAAAACTACAAACCATCTAATTTGATGGGAGGAGTAAATAGGAAAGGATAGTGGCAAATAGGAGGGAGATTTGGAAAGGCCTGTATATGTTCTTAGGCAGGGAGACAATAGATTGTAAATGAAAGTTAAAAAAGAAAAGCACATATGTATCATGCCTACTTAAATAAAAAATAAGTGACAAAGAAGAGGACATGTAAATATTTGAAAGGCGACTGAGGCTGTACAGGCTATGAATTTGCCTGTAAGAAACTGTGCAAACCCCATCATTTGCAACGTTTAAAATTGGACTGTCCCTGGATCTAGAAAATGCACTCTGCAGAATAATCTAATATTACAGGGAGGCAAATTAACAGAGCAGCAAAGTTTCTTCCATTCCTTAATTATGTGATAAATCCACTGTAAAAACACCTACACCATAATAATGTATATTTTTGCACAAGGTACACAGAGCAACCCTGTTCTGGAAGAATGCTGAGCAGCTGTTTGGAGAGCACAGGTACCCTGTGTCTCCAGCGGAGTCCACTCAAGTCAATAGTTAGCTCGAATTACAAAGAAAGCAAAAAAAAAAAAAAAAAAAAAAAAAAAATCAAAGTATGGGCAGTATCTGTCAGTATTCCATGAACAGAAGCCCATTAAAACTAAGAGAACATTTGCCTTTAAATGGATGGATATCATTATGCATGCAAAAGTGCCCAAAAATAAAAAGGCAGAGTGACTGCATTTCGAGGAAACAGTTGAGCGGCAGCAACCATTACCTTAGCAATTGCAGTACATGGGCTCTCTGCTCTGCAGTCTAAAATGAGGACATTCCCTTTGCTGTGTGATTTACTTTGAGTTTGCCATAATCATCTTTTTCCTCAGGTAAAATGTCAATGAGCAGTGTCCCAAATGTTTTTCCTGATCTTGTCAGGAGCCACTTCGTTTCCACAAGAGAAAAAACCAACAAAAAAACTCGTGCTATGTTAACACTGCATGAAAACTAGCCCAAAAGGAGCTGGTATGAGCTGAGAAGCTCATGCCAGGCAAGGATCACACAGGACTGCCGCAGTGCAAAGAATGGATCCAAATCAGCCTTTCCACAGTCTGAGCAATAATGTGTTCTAGCTGAGGGCCAGCATGCAGACTGCGCTGCATCTCTACTGGGTTGCGAAGGTACCATAGAGGAGTGAAGACAATAGGATTTGGCCTTTAGTTTACATGGCAGAGAGATATTCTGCAGATTTTAAAGACCTTAAATAACCTTGACAGTGGATGGACAGACAGATGGAGGGACAGACAGGCGATGGTTTTGTTTAAGATATCGCGTAATTCTCAGGGTTTAACAAATATATACGTCTCAATGCATATTTATTACCCCCAAGTACTTGACCTTACCCCTATGTATTTATTGCACCACTCATAAGTCCTGGACTGTGAAAAGCAGAAAGTGTCTTCTCTGTCACGGCAGAGTATAAAACATCGAAGTTCTTTCATTTGGCAGCAAAAAGAATGAGAGAATAGATCTGAACTGAGATCAAAGAAAAGGGAAAATGCTGCCTTTACATTGTTATGAGCCTTTTTCCCCATTTGTGCATTAAGCCTCATTGCAATAAAAGGGAGAAAAACGCTAAGTGGCCCCTCTTGCTGAAGCGTGGTTGGCATGGGTTCAAGGAAGTCTGCAGTGAGGAATGCAGTCGACCACCAGTACGCACTTCTGCCCCTCATCATCCCGTGAAGGCCCCCTGGCCCTTGGGTCACAGTGTGGTGGTACCACATGCTTATTCAGTACCCCCATTTTACATTATTCATTGGTAGAGGTAAGTGGGTTACTTTTCCCTTCTTCATGCTCTGCGTAAGGCTTCTGGTGTGGGGAACAAATGGAGCACCCTTGGCAAATAGGTTATTTATGTTTCTGAATGTGATGTTGAGATGTAAATTCTTATTTTCAGGGATGTGGGGAACAGTACTTTTCAGAAGCTCTCAGAATTGCTTTAAAGTGAGTGTTGAGATGTGTTTTACTTTCGCAGGGCTGCCGAGCTAGAAGTCTAGTGCGAACAAGTGGGTATTCCAATAACCATCGGTGACAGGCGCATTCCCAGGTCAGAGATTTTGTTTGGCTCAAAATCCCCATCCAGTTTGCAGGAATAGGCTTTCTCCTGGAAATAATAATAAGAAAAGTCCAGGAAGACAAATCAGTGGGATTTAATAGCCTATGTGCGGAGGTCAGAGGTATATTTGTAGATCAGTAAATTGAAAGCTGTATTTTAAATATCCATCTTGATGCTCAGTTCCTGAATAGAATGAAAATAGCAAGACAAAGAGAATCTAAAAGGGACTGTAAGCTGATCTATTGATGCAACAGCATGCTAGCAATTTATACATGTATCTGTGTAGTGCAGATTTACAGTAGGACCTACAATCACAGCAGTAAAATCCTTGCAATCTCAGGCACTCTCCAAAAGCCACAGTACATACACAGGACCAAAAAGAAGGAAAATTCCCATCAGTTCCATCCAGGACATTTTCACGTCTGTGATTTTCCATCAGTCGGCAAAGAGGAAGGCCACTGTGGGAAAGTTAAAGAAATTATGCTGTACCTCCACAGTTCAATGTATGCTATTAGCACTTTCTAGTTTGTATCACCAGTTTTATAATTACCAATACAAACACAAAAGTCATGTTAGCAACTTGTCAGTAGCTTGCCAGTGCTAGCAAGTATTTAATTTTTAGGTACGTAGGTGCTTACCACCACACAGACCAAGAGCAACTTTCTGTGTTCAAGAATAGAGTCTTCTCTTGATCGCCATTCACAGGAACGTAGACAGCTGTCTTTTCACGGGCTTGCACTGCCTCCCCCAAAACCTCATATACCTCATTTTTCATTCTTTCCACCCCCCTAATGTAGGTGACCGACATAGCAGCCATTGGCTGATGCCTGAACGAGATGGAGCAGACACAGGCCATTTGCTCTGGCACACCACCCCCGCCCCCCGCAAGCTTCCACCTGCACAGCAGGAAAATCCTGGTGGTCCAGCGCCATCACCCTGGGCAGCAGAAGGCTGCGCACAGCTAGGGATGCCTGCAGCCCCTCTGCCCTGAGGGAGGTCAGCCTGGGAGGATGCCAGCCATGAGCAGCACCAATGTCCTGCTCATCAGAGAGACACCCAGTGCCACACAGAGGACATCTGCAGGCAGGGAACGGAGTAGGGGTCCTCTGGGGGGTTGCTGCCACTGCGAGATCCTCTGGTGTCACTATTGCAGCAGCAAGGAGTTGAGGTCAAGCCAGGGGGCCTCCAGTCCTGGAATCTGCTGGAGCAGTGTTTTATCATTCAGCAGTTCCACGGAGAAACTCTTTCCTCGTAGACTCAAATACTCGTCTGAGTCACCAGAGCTAGATGTGGTGTCAATATACGGTATCTGTATAGGCACAAAGGTAGCTGACGTCATGGGAGAACGCCTTTTCTAAGGGTACGCTACAAATATGAATGGGTACATAAAAGCTGAACTTAAGTGCCAGTACACTTTATCACTGGCAGGCACGAGCTTTATGTTATCAAAAGTGTTAAATAAGAGTTGTGTTTCCATAAAGTGTGCAGCCAAGCAGCCAGCACCACAGAAAGCATACATGCAGATGAATTCTGGGCAGAACTTCATCTGTGGCCTTGCTTATACTGCAGGGCCTCTTGCTTTATATGGGCATCTTTTGCTCCTGTGTGCAGTTTGGACCTGGCTGCTGGGAAAAGGAAAGGTTTATGAAGGAAACAATTGGATTAAAGCAAACATAAATTTAGGCACCGCTTCACATTTACCAGGAAACCAGAGACTACATGCTGAAACTAGCTGGTCTGTTTGGTTACGTCCTTGCAAACACTATAAATCTGCTCACTCTGACATGCTAACAAGGAGCATCAATGGAGGAGACAAAATTCCATGCCGAAGCCCAGCGGGGACAGAACCAAAGTCTGTGATTAACTTATAAGGCAGCTCCCTGTTTGAAGAAGGCAAGATTTCAGTTTTCCTTGCACTTTCAGGCTGGGGCAGGAGTGAAGAATAGTTATTTTGGAATAAACTCTAGCTGCTGAGAATGGTGCTTGCCGTGCCTCAAGCTGCTGCTGGACAGACAGGAATGAAAACTGGCTTCCTACCTGCAGAGCACCTAATCCTGTACCAGCAACGTACAAGAGACAGAAGGGGAAGGAGTGCCGACACATGTTTATAGATGGGTGGAAATATGCACACAAAATGTTTCTTGTAAACTGAGGGGAGTGAAGCCGGCTGGGCTTACACAAACACACAGGGCAGGCGGTGCGGACTCTGCGCGGGTTCAAACTGAGCATTGCTACTTCTGTTCAACTCGATGAGGCAGCTGGAGAGGGAAGGAGGTTTATATTTCATCTTTGACTCTTGCTCTAAAGACTGCAAAGTGAGATATGAGAAACTTCTTTGTTCTTTTGCCCTCTTTGTTCCTCGATATACCTAGCGCTCTCCCCTCCCCAACCATTCCTGATCCCTCCCTCTCACAAACAATCGCGCAGCTGAGTGATTACATTTTTGTAGTAATCCTACTTTCTAAATTTGAGATCAGTCTAGAAAAGAACAACATTCCCTTATTATAACAGTATATCACATCTCATCCCCCACTTTCAACACAGCATCCCAGCAAATTCCCACTACCCATCTGATGAGGGAAGGAGGTAGGTAACTTTCTGCCGAAGGCAACATCTCTCTCTTGGCTGTTTGCGCAGGAACCCAAGTCAAACTTTTTCCAGCAAGCTTCTGGGAGAAGAAGGCCAGAGCCACAGCATTGTACAGCTCTCTCCTCACACTGGAGCTGTCAGCTACAATCAAAGCATCCATGTATGGTATTTCCAGTGGAAAAAAAAAAAGTACACAGATGTATAGTTTGCATTTATGTACTGTAGGGACACCCTTGAATCGTGTTAAAAAATGTCAGTCAAGACATCTGGTCAGCTGTCCTAATCCATATTGGGGTTTTTAGACTACTGTTATGCCCCAATATGCTTTGAACATTGCCAATATGCTTTCTCTGCAGTAGCAGCAGTGTGTCCCCTTTGGTTTCACAGCCCATCCCCAGCATTGTTTTTTATAGTGTCACGTACCGAGCAAAATGAGAAACCACATACTGTATCTTGTGTGTCTGGCTAATGAAACTGGTAGGACAAACCTTGTGTGATTAGGAACAGGGACGGATTGGCTTAGGTCTAGTTCATCTTACGGACTGCAAAAAGAATCAGCTGTCACTTGTGCCATGCAGCAGATGGACAGTTTGCATCCGATTTACATGCAGGCGCCAAAGCCTTTAGAAGCTTTGGCAGCCCACTTGCCATCAGGCAGCAGACTTTGATGTCCTGCAGATGGTTACAGCAGCCATCTTGCGCTCGCGTTGCGTGGCACTGTTGTGCCTCCTTGCAGGCGCCGGCCGGTTCGCTCCCGGTGCCTCTGGAGCTGCCGCAGCGCATGGTGCCTACCCAAGGCTCGGCATCCTTTGGCGGCTGCCTGGGCGCAGTTGCATTTTCATTTCAATACAAAGCTCCGCTGTGCTTTGCTTTTATGGCAACCGCGTGCTCGCACCCACATTAAAAATCCTAACGGTGCCTACTGTAAGCTGTCCCCGTGCTCCCTCCGCCGAGCTTTGCTGTGTTTCACATTCCCTACCTAGAACCCTGACAAATCCACCGCCCCCACTCCCTTTGACCATAATAGCATAATTTCAGAATAATCGCTGATCCAATTTCTGTATGAATTTAGCTCACCAATGCAGCTTTGCCTTAGCACGGTTCAACCCGTCCTAGGTAATGACACGGAACAAAGAGTTTTCTTCATGGTGGTCAGGCTAATCTTGCTCCATGAATAGCCCAGAGTAATCTATCAGCAGTGGAAAGCTGTGGCTGGAGGTCTTCCAAAATCAGCTCTTTCGCATTTGGTAGGAGCAGTTAGGAATTCTGACTGGCACTATTAGTCAGGAGCCATGTCATCGCACTACAGAAGGGACCGCAGTTGTCCCCACTAGGTAGGATCAGCCCAGCATATTCTACCACGCTTTTCTGTCCCTTGAGTGTTACTGAAAGTTCAGCTAAAAGTCTCTGATGAGGCTTTAAGAACCGCCTTAGAAGAGGCAAATTCAATAATGTGTGATTTCCAGGCAGTCGGAAGTAATAGAAAATATTTGGGGGGCAGGGCAGGGAGAATATACATCTATATCTACACACACACACACACACACACACACACATACAAATTGTCAATTAATGCAGACTGGTTACAGCCAGCAAACAAGAAGAAAAAAATAAACAGTTAATTAGGGCTTTTTGAATCATTGTTATATATACAGTGCATCATTTGCAGGTGCTACAAAAGTGAAAAATAACCATTATAATTACTAGTATTCAAAGATTCATATTTTCCCCCATGTAATTGATTTAGGATTATCAGTTTTCTTGTAGTTATACAAAAGGCCTGTCAAGGTGTTTCCACACGTGTTTGGCTCATGCATGTTCCAAAAACAAGTCAAAATGCCATTGTATTTTACACGGCACGGTTAAAGTGCCTCTGAAAAATAGGCCAGGTTTTACCTGGATTGTTATCTCAGTTAAATTATCTTACACATGTTTTAATTTTTTTCTTGTTCATCCTTTCTTTATCTTTTTTTCCTCTCTCTTTCTTTTTGTTAAAATACATCTGTGTTTGTTGACTGCCCCAGATTATATCTAAGTGAGGAGTGGGAGTACTTGCACCTGGTACAGTATATGTAGCTTAACAATACATATCATTACATTATTTACAGCTCATTTTATGTTATTCAATAGTAAACTGCATATTAACCCTTTGAGAACCTGGCTGGTGCTGCTCAGCGAGGAAGAGTAGCTCGGCATTTTTTAGGGCTGTGGGAGTGCGTCTATAACTGTATTCATAAAGATGGCAGCGTGCTCATTACAACAGAGATCGCCACCAGAGCCGGCTAATTCCTCTCCCAGGAAATCTCATCCGTAATCATATTGCTCACCACGCCATGCTTGTACTTCTGCTGATAACACAGGTTATAAAAGGGACTCACTCGGTGCTGGAGGCAATTAATGAACTGGCTTTTTAACCTCCTTTGTTGGAGCACATTCGGCACCAAAGGGACCCGGTGTTGTGCTGCTGGCAGGAGAAGGGCCCAAGTGATGCAAATTCAGGACATTTCAGCCCCGTCTCAAGTTTGGAGAAAGAGGCATCACAAGTGACCTCGGCCGGCACTGACTCAGCAGCCTCAGCGCCCAGAGGGAAGGGGGCGGAGCTCAGGCGAAGCCCAGAAGAAACATCTCCCCGATGCCCCAGGGGGAAACACCACCTCTGACCAAAGGACGGATGGATTCCGGCATCACCTGCATGTCCCCTGCAGCCGGAGAAGACCATAAGTCACGATCTCTTACTGTGTTTGCATTTGTTGAGCGGGTTGGTTTTTTTTTCCCTGGGGGAGAGGGAGAAAGGCAGGGAAGTTGCACAAAAGCAGGCAATATAGAAGAGGAAATGAAAATGTCAGGAGCCGGGGTGACAGATGTCAGGACAGGGGAACTTGAATATGCAGTGCCTTGCGAAACCTTTCCCTTTATTTTAGCAATATTCAGCGTGGTCACACCAGGCAGAGAAATGCACAAACTGGCCTTTCTTTCTCCAGCAATTTGTTTGGCATACAGCACACGTATCTGTCAAAATGTTGTGTACGCTATGCTGTGCCGAGATAATTCTTCTTCTGTGGTAAGCACCGAAGTAGGAAGGGGATCCTGCATCATAACACTCCTATTCCTAACCTTTAAATACTCATCAATATCTCTGTTGCTGAATTAATCAGTCTCAAGATTATCAGCAATTTAGTTGCATTTTGTTGGTAATTAGCTTGATAAATTAGCATCTGCAATATAAAACTTGACATCTTATTGTTCCCTCAGTTTTATGGTACTTCTGAAAAAAACTGCAGCTTATTTTAAAAATGATCATTTCTATTACAATAAAGGCAGATACCAAGCCCAAAGTTTGACAGGCTTAGTAGCTGACAGAAACAAGCTCCGCTGATATCCACTGGGCAAAATATCAAAGATGAATAGCTCATAATGCAAACTTCAGAAGTATGGTTTAAAAAATAAAATTTGAATCCGTTCACTGTGGGCAGCTGCTTCTTGTGAGTAAAATAAAGTAAATGTTCAATGAATTCATTTTCCACATTTTCTGTAGAAAGGCTGACAAATAAACTTTGAAACGCGAGGGAACTGAGAATTAATAGGAAATAAATGTATTTATTCCAGCAAATCCCTCAGAGCTATCTGAATTTTCTCAAATCAGGTAAAAAAATTAAAGCTTTTCTTCTAACCTTGCTTTTCCCTTCCGGGCTATATTGCTAAATCTCATGGAGACCCCGCTGTGTAGGACACTAATGTTTCTTTTTGGTTTGGGGACAATTTCCAAAAGGAAGGGCTGGCGAAGCTTTTTCCCAAACAGCATCCAAAGGCAAGCCCATACTCCCATTTCCTCCTTTTTGTGATGAAAGGAAAGAGTGGGTAGGTATCCTTCTCAAAAAAAAAAAAAATGTTTAAAATATAGTGATTTTGCAGTACAGATGTGGTATTATAAACTGAAAAATCCTCAGCATTTGGTTTTAGCCATTACTTCTATTGTAGAAAACTGTACTAATAGAAACATTCCTATTAATCTGAACTTGAGATATTTCATACAATGTATATTACCTTTCTGCTGCCTGCAACCTTCTGCCAGGGTTTTTTTTCCCCCTTTTTTTTAGGAGGTGCTTTGAGAGGAATATACCATGAGAACAATACACAGCTGCTGCTGTATAGAGATATCTAATTGTCAATATTGTGGAATTTCTACAGCTTATTACTTGCATTCAGTCTAATTCTGGGCAAATTGCCAGTCACTTCAGGGACATTCAAGTGAGCCATATTACACGTGGTACGGCATCACAGCTTTAAGATACCCGGCTGTTTTGCCTCTGGCCAGGGAATGTTTGTACCAATGCTACTGAGTGAAGGGGGGTAACTACAAATAAAATAAAATTTGTATTTTTTCAAGTGGGCTGCATTTCAAGCCCAGATGTTAGTAATGAAAGATTCAATTTAAGGATTTAAATTACAAATAAATAAAGTATGAAACAGATGTGATTTTTAAGGAAGTTCAAATTATCCAGGAAGAAAAATATCTCTGTGCATGACAAAGTAATAGGGATTGTCTTGAGAGTCTGTTGAAAACAATCTGCTGTGCTAGATACACCCTTAGGACAGGATTGGTTTGGAATGGGAAGGACTGGTGGAGCTTGTCATTAAACAAAAATTGTGTTTAATAAAACTTTATAACCGTGATTAATCCTATGAGGCCCTAAAGGAGTTTGCAGTTTCTGATAAACACATTTTCCTTGTTTGCAATGGTAATGATATTTTGAAGTGAATGGAATCTGAACAAAAAACTCTAAGGGTAAAAAAGGACTTGTCAGGTACCACCTATGAAGAAATTACAATGGCACAAAAGAAAGAAGGGCCACCCACAAGGGAAACCTTAGATTACATGTTTGAAAGAAGGGGGGAAAAATGATAGGTTGACACAGCCCTCTCTTTACAGTAGTTTGATCACCGCAGAATTGCCCATAAAACCCGCAGAAATTATTTGAGGCCATCTAGCATGTGAAGATTAGAATCCCACATGTTCAATGCAGGTGCTCACTAGCAAATGCATAAAGGGCTGGAGCTACAGCAGCGACTTTAAGTAATGTGTGTGCAGAGAGCAGGGAACATCACTCAGCATGGATGCTTTGCTGACCAGCGCCAAGTCCCACGGCTGCATGCTTAAAAAGTCACATTTTGCAAGGAGAGCAGGTAAGCAGTAGCTATTGATGGTGACCATGATTAAGGATCTAATTCTGCCAGGTGCTGAAGAGCATGCCTGGCTTTAAGCACTGAGGGACATGCACCTCCCCATGTGCTCCGCAGACTTTGCCTGGGGAGGAGTCCATGCATTCTTTGCCACCAGGAAAATAATTTCTAAGGGTTCTGCAAGCCACTACGAAATCTGTGTGCCCAAAGGAAAGGTAGAAGACTGCATATAGCATTATAGGAATTTCTAACATTTGCCACTTCCCCAAAACAGTGTGGGACAGAACGCTTACTCAACGGGGTAGAAGTAAACCAGGTCAGAATAGCTGCAGTAATGACGTGCTAAACATTGTTACCTACCTTTTACCAGATTTTATCTTGAGAGGCCACCTGTAGAGAGTAAGAGTACTTCTTTTCATTATGTGCACTACTTACAAAGTCTGCATACGCTACTTACCAACCCTAAAATGAGTGACTCCACCCTCCTTGAAGGGAAAAAACCAAACCTAAACCAAAAATCCAACAAAACCCAAACAGCTTTCTCTGGTGTGAATACTCTAGCACTTGCCAGAACTGTCAGAAGCCCTTTCAGCTTGTCTTGATTTGGGACAGAGCCACATTTAGAAGTGCTGCCTTCAGCTGGGAAGTGTTGGGATGCTGTTAATGGGAGTAAATGAACATTTTCAAGATATGCTAACCCAAAAAATTTTTAAATTAGTCTTCTAATTTTTCCCAGTTTTATTCTTAGGGGGTTAATTTTGCTTGAGACCTTTCGAGTCCAGTTTCCTTTCCTGGCTATATCTGAGTTTAATATCAAAAGGTAGAGTGCAGCACAGCTCTTCTACCTCCTAGCTCTTTGTGATGAATTTTTCATTTCCTACATCATTCACAACTTCTTGCTGTAATTTCATATGGCCTGTATAGCACTGTATATATCTGGACCATAAATAGAGACAAAATCAGGTTGAGCCTTTATGAAAATGTGTCCTATTAAAGTGCAAATTTCCTTGCACCACCGTATCACAGGCAGCTTTCACAGGAAAAGAAAAGAGTGTCAATCTGGCATCGGCACGTGGGTGGCTCCAGTGACCCAAAAGGCCTTTACAATCTCCAGCTTCTACGATTCCATAAAGATATAGTGCTTCAAGGCAAAGCAAGGAAGACTTTTTTTGAGGCAATCTCCAAATATTTCAGGTATTTCTATTATCCAGCATAACACAAACAACATGAAAAGCAACACGGCGCTGTAAGGTGAAAAGAAAACACAGAGCGCTGAAGTTGTAGCACACTGTTGGTTTCCAGATTAACAAGCAAATGTCTGTTTGAGGTGATGCAGGGGCGCATTGTATAGATATGTCGGTCTCTTCACTCTCCATGGAGAAACAGCTTTTGTTTGTAAAGCACAGAAACACACACACACGGAGGAAAAAAAAACAACACAACAGATTTGTATTCCTTTCTTGCATGGTCTCCCCATTAACTTGCACTGGGAATGAAGGACCTCTTTCCAAAGACTCTCACGATCTTGCAGGGTTCATCTCCGTGAGCCATGCACATCCTTAGCTACCTTGCACAGGGAAGCCTAACATATAAAACACTCTGGTAGCATCTGCCCTATCAAAACCTATTAGTTAATGCTTCCATTTCAGCAAAGCATTATTAGAAAGACATTGCAGTCCTGAAGCAGTCACAGCTTTAAGGTGGCATTTATGTCCTTCTGGGACTGACTGGAACCATGACCCAGAGGAGACTTTGGGATGTGCTTAACAATATTTTTGTATATCATGTATTTATTGGCCCTCCAATAGTTGTTGTTTGGTGGTTTGGGTTTTTTTGGTTTTTTTTAAGTTACATTAGCTTTAATTCTAATTTTCTTGTAGTGGCTAGGGCTTAATTGTATTTTTTTCCCCTTCAGATTCTAAGGTAATCATTTGAGGATTTATCTTCCAGTTAAATAAATTCCATACTGACAGCATTACTTTACAATAGGAAAACAAGTAGAATAACAATTTATCATTTTTTTATATGGCTGCGTACAGAACAGCAGCTCTGGTTTTTTGTATTATTATTACAGCAGCAATTAAAAGTGCCAGGCAGGGACCAGTCCCCACTGCATTATGTGCTATTTAAACATAAAGTTCAGCCTCCCTAATAAGTTTACAGTCTCTCTTGCACAGTGCCAGACTTTCTAGCCCTCACAAACACACTGGCTTCTTGCTGTATCATCTTCAAAGGGTGACCTGAGGGTGCCCTCAATTCCAAGCTTACCTGCCACGAAGACCCAGAGTCTGCAAACATAGCCTGTGCCTGGGCTCCAGGGTAGGCAGGACACCCCACCCCACCCCACCCCATCCCATCCCCATTCCCACCATGCCCAACAGCAGAGACACAGCCCACAGGCTGCCTGCAAAGCAGGTGGGCAGATGGGTGCAGGTGAAGTGGACTGCACCACGTGCAGCCACGACTCTGGACACCCCGTTCCACAGCCCACGGTTTCAGCAGAGGGCTGTCTACCTCTAGTTACAACTCTGCTGTGGGGAAAGATGGTGCTCCTTCCAGTACTTTATAATCCTTACCCAAGGACCTCATCACGCAGCTTAACATATCATTTTCTATGGTCTTTTAAGTACAAGTGCACATCTGCAGAAATATTTCTAAAGCTATATGTAAAGTTTAATGTATAGTGCATAAATAACAGATGCACAAGTGCATCTTGAGATGAACAAATTCTGTGAACATATTCATAATTAGAGATTATAACACATTGCAGACTTCAGGAAAGATATTTTCTATGAGGAATTATAGGCATCAATGAATCGCAGAGTGAGGGGCTGGATTTAGATCATGAATCTCTTTTTCCAATTTATAAAGCTGCCAAAGTTGACACAGGAGTAGGTAAATTAATTGATGGGCCTTGTGCTAGAAAGGTGTAGGCTTAAAGCGTAAGCCTCGGTACGCCACACACCCGCCGAGCCCAGGCAAGGCGAGGCCCCCCATGGGTCAGCCTAGCGCAGAGGCAAGGGGGGTTCCCTGAGGCAGACCCTTTCCCCGTGAGCTTTCCCCACCGCAGGTTTGCTCCCCCTGCCTGCCTGATGCCGAGGGCTCGCCTGCACCCATCAGCACAGGTCTGGGGCGCCCACCACACGTGGGCAACGAGCCCAGCTTTGGCACCCCAGCCGATGCCTCCCTACACATCGCCGCGGCACGCGGAGGTACCAGCCCTCTCAGAGGTTTGCTTAGTTGCGCTAAACTCCATCGCATCACCTGGACCTGCTCTTCTTTTCCCTCTGTATGAACTGGCTAAAGCATAAATCCAGGTGCTGCAGGTCAGGACAGCGCGGGGGAGCTTGCATGCTTCTTGCCAATACCGCACCTGATCTGTGGGCTAAAAGACCGCTTTGGTTTCCAGCGACCTCAGCCTGAGGGCTTCCATGAGCACTGAATCAGCTTTCAAAAAATGGGACCCCTCAGTGGAATGAAAGCCCAGTAATACAGTTGTCTGTTATTTATTCCATATTTAATAATCCCTCTCTATGGCACACATTGGAGACATAGGAGATGCTCTCACAAACTTTTTAAAATAAACCTCTTTCTTTCCCAGGAGGTTCCACCTGACACAAGCCATTACTGCAGATTGACAGCAAAGTGTACTGGTAGCCAAGATGTGCTACAAGGCAAGCAGAAGAAACTTAAATGATTTATTTGTGGTAAGGCATCTGAGGAGCTGTTTGGCCTCTGCAGAAAGGAGTTATGGAGGTGCTGTAGTTCCAAATTGAGGCAGTATTGCGGGGAATAAGTTGAAATACAAAACTTTTGATTTATTACATACACCAGTTATCAAAGCAGTTGGCTTTTCCACACCTATTAGCCAGGTATCACCGGTTTCAATCTAGCAACTGGGAAAAGATAAGCAACGTGCAGTGCCCTTGGGAAGCCTGCTCTCCCAGGAAGGGGAAGGGAGGTATTTCAATCACCCAGTGTGCAGCAGGAGGCTGACAGCAGATCATGTTGAATCATTTTCAAAGTTCAACGCAAACTCAACAGAAGTACAAAGGCAAGAAGTAGGGGAAGCCTCCCAGGAGTCTAGATTACAAGAAATACAAACCGAAGTCAATGCTTCCCTGAAAGCGAATGATGCCTACTTTGGAGATCACTAAGAAACACCATGCCCTCTTCTACAGCAGAAGGAAAATACTGTGTGTTGCCTCTCTGAAACAGAGGAACAGTTTGTCTCCCAGAGCTGCGGGTTTGGCAGGGGGGGTGGTATTTGGTTCTAGGTCCTTACCTGACTAGATCATAAATCATGAAGCAAAAGAACCCCCGAGCAACCTTCTGGAATGGGGAAGAACTAGCTGAGGGCATGGAAAACTCTTCCCACCATATGTGCAAAGGTGGAAGGGTTGATAGCACAATTTTTTTCTGAGTTGAAAGTGGCTAAATAAACATGAAACAGCAACAGAGAAAAGTTAACACTTAAAATACGGCTGATTTTTGAATGCCTGTAATCAATTAAACTTTCCCTCAAATATTCAAAAAACAGGCTTTACTAATAGGATGAATCTCTTAGGTTTTCAGACCAAATAATTTTTCCAAGCTACAGTTACAGAAGGGGAAGAGAGGGGATGCAGAAAGGGGCACGAGCCAGGCTGTGCAGCACAGCCTGCTTGCAGGTTTAATTGTGCTGAACTGCTGCCTCACTTTATGTCTGCTAGATTTAAACCACCTTACACCACTAACAGATCCAAGTCCAGCAAAGCACATCAACATGCGCCGAGCTCTAACTCGTTCAGATTACTCACGCGCTTAAAGAGAATCACATGCTCATGTGTTTTGTTGGGCTTCTTACTGCAGAACCAGAAGCAATTTAGAAATGTTTTCACTCTTGAATAAAATTAAGAATTTGGGAGCAGTCAGCGGAGGCTTTTTCTACAAAACCTGCATTTCTTTGTGTCTGCAACTTGACATTCTGCTGTTCCTGGCATTTGCATCTTGTTAATGCTGGGCAGGTGTTTTCCAGTGCAGGATTTTCCATTAGCAGGATGTCAGAGGGACACACACAGGACAGTGGGATTCTTGGAAGCTGCAAGGGACTGGCAGCCTCTCTGAAGCTGCATGAGAAACAGCATGATGTCAAAATTTACTCTTCAAAATGTTTTAAGGTTCAGATGTTGCATCATGTATTTGGCTAAATTAAATTTCCCGGCAACTGTTTCCTTAAGCAAACATTTGTTTTCAAACCAATCCCTGTTTTCTTTTTTTTATTTCCCCCCTCAATGTAATATCTGAATCAGCAGATTTTAAATACTCAATATATCTTTAAATGCCAATGCACAACAAGTATAGCAGGTGTTTAATTGTGGTTTAAATATCCACATTTTTCACATTTTACAATCACAATTAAAATTAAGCAATAACACCAAAGGAGTTCCGGTATGCAGCAATAATACTTACCCATATAGTGAAATTGATAAGGATCCAGATATAATGATGCCCATTGTAGTAACCCTGTGGTGACTGATTGCTATTCTGCTGTTAGCAAACAACCAAGAAATACTTTATTTTTTTCAGAATTATCAATTTGTTTCTAGGGTATGAGAACAATGAAAACCTTAAGGGAGAAAGCAATAGTTAGTGAGGTATTAAAACAGTTCTATAACTAATAAAAACACTAAATCAAGTTAGATATGCAGCAGTGTGTCATTTCTATTTTAATAAAAAAGTACATTATTCTCTCCTCAAAATTACAAAATTTTATTTTTTTTAGTCATTGCCAACATAATCGGAAAGTTAAAAAAAGTCGTAAATCTACAGTTCCTGGAACTGTCATTTATGTGATTTTCTACTCTTTTAACAAGACTGAGTATAGCACATGTATTCATAAAACAATCTTCTTGAAAACTTATTTGCATCATTGCTTACAATTTTTTTAAGGGAAGAGCTTGGGGAATTTCAGATAAAAAAAATGTTTGCATTTCATAATGTCTCCATACACGAGTGAGCTGTGAAACACGTTCTTAGGAGCTATAGATCCTACACACATTGTACTAGGCGGTAAAATAAATGTAGAGGTTTCATACTGCATCACAGATCCTGTGATATGGAAAAACCAACAGACAAACTGAGCACTTCTAATGTGGAGACTTAAGTAATAAAACTCAATGTTCAAGGAATGACTGATGGTATCCTCACAAATTAATGTGCAAAAGATCATACCCCTTAGTTTCCCAAAAAGCAGAGCAAGAGAGGTGATGGTCACATGGCTGGGAATGGTATTTCTATCATTTGGATGATCTGAAATTCATTGCTTATTAATATTTAATAACTCTACAACCCAATCCCATAGTTCTCGCTCAAGCAAATCTCCCACAGAGGTCCACAACATGTATAGATGTCTAGAAAAAACCCCACTAAATAGAATTAGGAACAATAGTAAATAACATTAAGTATTAGTACTGTTCTGGTGAGAAGGGTTAAAGGGAAGTGGCACTTGGGGTGAGAGATGGCCACTTACTCAAGAAAAGGAAAATCTGAGACTTCTTGAGAATGGCACTCCTTCCAGACATGCCGAAACAAATACAGCACTTCAATTAACTTTCCTCTCTATCAGCTGTACCATCAATAATATTAACTCTTGTGCACCTAGAAAAAAATGTAGCTTTATGAGAAATTAAACTTTTATGGAGCTACAGTGCCTGATCCTCCATTTCTTCCTGAAATCAGAGGGGAAATCTGAGATTTTATAGGACAAGGTGAATGGAATGGCAAGCAACACACCAGTGCATTCCTTTCCTTCATATACCACCTAAACTCTCCTGAACATACAGGGATAGTGCTAATAAACAGCATATAAAAGTGTAAGTGGATCTGGACCTGCTCAGCCAAAACGTGGATGGTCAGTCATATTCATCCTCCTTCTTCAAGCTGGTTCTAATCCATCTGTTTCATTTTATAAAAAAATAAGTGAATGTGGGGGGCAAAAGCATTGTGACACTGTTAAAAACACATGATTTATTTCAGGTCCAGCCTGCCCTCCATGGCTCCCAGCTCCTTGGATTTGGGCTTTACAAACATTCTGAGATGTCAACATTTCATCCAAACCAAAAATGTTTACATTTCCAAAGCTCTTGTTGAATAGAAACATGATTTCTTGCTCAGGTCTAGCAGATTAGCCTGCTCCCAAATTAAAGCCTTGGCAAGAAGCTAATGCAGCTTAATTCCCATTCAAAGAAAACCAGCCACTTCTAAATCTGTTCCTTTTCCTGTAGATGTACCATCTGGAGAAGGTCATGTAGGAGGAGAGAGAAAGAATGGCAAGGAACAGGATGCAGAAAGGCTGCCATGGAGAAGACTCTTCATTTAGGTGAGGATATAAGTTAAGGAAGTGGTGAGCTACAAGACAAATGAGTGGGTGGGGGGAAAATTCTCTACTGATGCCTGGCTGATGGATGGCCATTGTATAAACACATTGTAATTAAGAGGCAGTTCGCATCATAAAAAGTTTACAGTCTAAATAATTCAAGTACACAAAGGACCAAAGACAGAAAAATGCATTTTATGGATGGGAAACCAAGGTACTTTGCTAACACTGTACTCTGTGTCCTTCTTATCTGACCCAATGAGCCTTTTCTTACAAATGCATTTTTGATGTGCTTAACAAAATGCATTCACTTCATGCAGTTGGCAGACTTAAGTTGTTGCATCAAAAATAGTTAATGGCAAGTATCAGCATTTTTATATTTCTTTCCTTGTGCAAGTATTTAATAACAGGGAAATAGAAAACAACAGCTGCGTAAAAGGAAAGAGCAGTGTAAATGAATGCTCATCCTGCATCATAGGGAACGATATAAACCCAAGATTCAGACTGGGAACTTCCCCCAGATTGCAACCAGATGCTTTGCAAACAGTTGGTTTGCCACACACAAAATGGGTCAAGAGACACCTGAGCAGTGTCATTCTTCTCGGGTACCTTGTGCAGATATGGTACCGTGTAAGGAAATCATGAGTCTACCTTTAAGTAGCAAACATTAGAAAGACCCCCAGAACTGAGGGATGTAAGCAAAACTGGGAAGCCAGAAAGATGCCATCAGGCCAAACGTGAGCAGAAGGCCTGTGTGCAGGAGGGCGTGCTGAGAATGTCTGCAGCTCATCTGGAATCAAAGTGCCCCCGACACCTGTGAAGCCCCGCTTCTGCCCTGCTGGGAAGGTCTGACTTGCAATGCCTTTGTCTTTGCCAGCAATATTGAACCTCATTTTAGAGGAGTTTCGGATAAAGAAGGTTCTTTTTTTTTTTTTTTTTTTTTTTTTTTCCCTCTTGCTAGGCTTCCTTGATCTGATCATGACGCAAAAACCCCTAATTACAGCAATTAATACAGAATTAGAATAGTTTCATGCTAACTCTGTGAGTAGCTTTCTAGCAGCAGATTGCCTAGAGATACAGGGTTTGAAGCAAACTCTAAAGCTCTTATTTTCCTGATTACAGCTGTTGAAAAACTAACATGTTGGTCCTCAGAATGAAGAGGGAAAGCTGACTACGAAGCCCTTGTGAGTATATTATTCTGCAAAGTGCAGCAATACATTAATATAGACAGAGGCTTACAAAGGAACTAAGAAATGTGCTCAGAAGTCAAATCCCATTGATTCTCAGGCTCTTCACTACTTTTCTGTGCTGGAAAATTATGCCTACCTGGTTATTTCCCTTTAATGTCACCAGAGAGACAGATGAATTAAAGTGGGAAAAACAAGAGAAGGAGATGTAAAGGGAAGGAGTCAGCTGCAAACATTCTTCAGTGACTTTAAATAATATTAGGCAAAATCTAACAAAATAGTGCAGAGAACGTAGCACATGGTAGCAGCATGACCTCAAATGACTTGCACTCCTTTTCAACTTTAACATCTAGGTCCATACAGGAATTAGCATGTACACTCTGGACACATATTACTCATGCTTACTTTTGTATAGCACAAAAAAAAAAAAAGGCAAGAGAAAGTGTAAACACTTGCCAGCATATTGTTTGCTGGCAATAGCAAACAAACCAAAGTCATGCTTCATCCAACAAGCATAACTGCTAGCCAAATGCAGGCTTACAATTGTTTGGATGAGAAAGAGACTACCAGCCATTCACCTCTGTATTAAGGATTTGATGAACTGTGCTGCGGCAAGCTAGGAATCAATCTTTTGGAAAGAACTGATATGAGCACTTACTACAGGATGCGGCAGACTCTATGAACTTCTTACGTGCACAGTTTCCAAGACCAAATAACTATAAACGTCACAGACTGCTTGGTTCATACTGACAGGGAACAAAAATAAGCAACAACCAAACAGCTTCATCAGTGGGAACCATACGTGACCCCTGAAAGATAGCAACTTCAGTTCTCTTTTTGCATTGCTTTAAGAGACTAAAGCAACAGTAACTGGATATACTTCTCTGGCAGCTTGACCCCTTTGCCTGTCCCCTCAGCACAGAGGTATTTCTGCCTACACCCGCTCCCCAGCCTCCAGATGAAGAGAGGCAGGTTGGCGTGGGTTGTGATTCCCAGCCCGGTGGTGCCTTCAGGCCGTCAGGAAACCTGTGGTGGGAATCCTCCTCTGCTGCATCAAGGTAAATACAGGCAACTGAAGGGGCTTGCACCCTCTTCCTCCAGTTAGTGCAGTTTTACAATGCTGGGCCAAAGTAACGTCTTTTCTGTGGTGGTACGCAGACTGCCTCACTCAAGTGTCCATCCAGGAAGGGCTGTAGAAGTAGAAATAGAAAGAAATAGAAATAGAAATATCCTCTAAAGGCAGTAGTCAGTGCAGGAGAAAAAAGTGGATCAAGATGGACAGAGAAAGCTTTGAAAGAGCCTCTGCATCTATCACCAGTCCAAGAGATGATGTGAAGAGGTGATAAGAAGCTCCTTCCTGTAGGCAGTGATAGGATGTGGGTGCACACCGGTGGGAGAAGAACAGGAAGAAGGAGAAGCAATAGCTGCAATACTCTGCCCTCTGTTGTGGGAATGTAAATTTTGGGAAGGGAATCTGGACCGTGAGCTGTGCTGAACTATTATTTAGCATGAAATTCCAATACACATTCAAAGCACTCTACATGTATAGTTTGTAAGAAAATCCTCAAGATAATGTGAAAAACCCTGTAGCTTACAGTAACATAACCTGTCAAAGAAACAATGTGTCCACAGAAAAAAAAATTCTGAGTGTGCAGCCAGAAACTGTATGATACTAAGAAGCCCTCTTAAACAAATAACCATTAATGGAACAAACCTGTTAAAATAATTCCTTTTCCATGCACAAATGTTATGGGTTTAATAGATTTTTACTGCATTAGCCCAGAAATGCACTTTCACTTTCTGTAGCTAATCTTGAAGGAACACACATTAACATACTGTATTTTTCTGCTGTATTAATGAACATTACAACTAAGACAGTATTATACTCATTATGAACCTAATAACTAACACATGATCACAAAGCGTTACTATGTTAACACTTTCCTGCAGAGATGTGAGAAGAATAGCACCTCTGTTTGAATGATTATTAAAAAGAATCTTGCTTACTAAGAAAAGTGAACCTTGTATAATCTTTTCTTTTTTGTTTCACATCGCTTAGAACATACCTGATGTCCAGTATCCATAGTGTTCACCAGCTCTGCATTTGAATTAGCTGCAGAATCAGGGACTGGGTATTAAGATGGGAAGATTACCAACATATTTTCCATTAAAAAAAAATAATCTGTGACCAAACTACTGTGGTCCATGAAATGGCCCCAGGAGTGCATTTGGTTCCACAGACTCATTATGAATACTAAAGGCATCAATGAGTGTTTGTTGGATTTGAAGAACCAGATCAACATGCTTTCTTGTAATTTAAGCATCAAAACACTGAGCGAATGTCTTAAGAGATTGGCCAACACCTGTTCTCAGAGGCCACATTTGTACACAATCAGCGGTTTGAGGACTAGATCAGTATGATCACAGTTGTCTAGTTTGCTCTGTATTGATTTTATAAGCTTTGAGAGACCAAACCTGAACATATATCTCCACTCTTTTCACAACAGACACACAGAGTAATATCTTCAAGCGGGCTGACCTGCCAACCAGTCAGCTACAGCTTCATTGGTCAGATGAAACGCTTTGCAAACCCCATGTTCTACTTAAATGTCCCACTTTGCACGTTCTCAGTCTTCATGGCACTTGTAAACCATCCCTATCTTAAATAGCTGTTGTTGTGTCCTTCCTACTTCTGGTATCTCCTTGTCATCTCTATTTTTCCTTTTTGCTCTTCCCTCTCTTTTTCTATGAACATGCATAACCATATCTGCAGACTCTAAATTGCATCGGTGGCTGTTCGTGACCTTGTGTTGACAGCATAACTCACAGGTTTGCTCTTTTTCCCACCTGGCAGCAGGTATCAGAGGAAATATTCTTTCCTCACCCCAAACATCTATCTTTACTGGCTTCATTATCATTTTGGAACAAGAGAACGCATGTGGCTCCTGCTGCACCTTCCTGACTTCCCTGCTTACAAACTAGTGTCGGTGCTACTCTTTTGCCCTACTTTTTCCTTCCCCTTTATACTCTCCAAATCCAATCAGTGGGTTTCAGAGTCAGCCTCCACTCAATTGCTTTCCAGCTAGCTTTAAAGAAGCAAGCAACAAAGGAAGAAAAAAACAGAAACGGAATAATGGATGCAAAATTACTTTCTTTTAAAGCATCCACACATGCCTTCTTGTATTTGGATGAGTTAGATATGTTTCTCAAGCTAAAATCGTTTAAAGTGCTACTCAGGAAAATGTCAGGACTGCAGAAAAGGAAGAGCATTTGCCAAAAATCTCTGGAAATTATTAGGCTGGAGCAAGAATTACTATCAGGGCAGCACAGGGAACACCATCATGTCTTACCTCAGTCCCATACACAGCGGACATCTCATGCAGATGACATCCTACTGATAATGACCCATCAAAGAAAGATGATCTCAAAAGTTTTCCAAAGCTACCTTCTAATAGCGCAACAGACATGCTAAGAGACAGGTGTAAAGGCACTTCTAAGCAGTGACACAGCTGGCATCTTTGTCAGTGGCAGCAGCTCTAGGTAGCTCAGGTTGAACTGGAAGCCAAGGTGAATTCAGTCCCAGCACTCTGGAAAGTTTGATCTTTTCTTGGTGGTATAAAATATACTGTGTGATGCAGGATTTGCATCAATGGACAGAAACCTGTTTCTCTTGATTACTACAAGCATCTGATAACAGCACACTAGGAGAAGCTGCTCAGCCATAATTATTCACAGATTCAATGTCTCTTCTCTTTCCAGTTTACTTTTTTCCCAAGTGTTTCTGATTGTTACTACAATCATAGGTGCCACAGTGAGTGATGCTGCCGGGTGAAGAGCTAACAGAATTTTTTTCCTGAAGATACAACAGTCTTTGTGGTAATATGCAAGCCACTCATCCCCACCTGCCATCTCTGCCCTAGTCAAACAGCCTGCATAATTTGTGAGTAAGCATGACACCATCCAAATACGTGGCGAGTGGTGTAAGGAGCCAACAAAGAGCTTCCAGTGCTGAGCACTGAAATCCCAGCTGGGGGTGGCCAAATGGCTGTCTGCTTTCAGGTTACACATGAGCAATTAATGGAATGTGCCAACACTGATCTGCAGCAGGTCACGACTGGAGTCAGCTCAAAAATGTTTAAAAGCATCCACAACTGTGTCAGCTGTATTTGCCTGGTAGAAGGGAGAGGGAAAAAGAGACAGGAGAAGGGGAAAGAGGAAACGGCACTTACTCCACTTCTCTTTTGAACCTGTTCACAAAGGACAGTAGGAGTACACCTGCCCCAGCTGTGTTCTGACAGTGGTGTCGGCACAGGAACACTGAAGCAAAAGGCATCATCGAGACAGTTACATTTTTGAACTGCCTACAAATATTTTTTTAATTATATGTTTTATTCTGATATTTTCTCTCCCTTAAAACCAGTCATCCCTGGCTTTTTTCAAGACATGGAGAATAAGGAGTTCTAAAAAGCTTTTTCTCTGCTACTTCATTTCTAGATGTTCCTGTCCTGCACCTTCTCCAACACACTGCTATCCACTATGCCCAGGCTGCAGAAGAAATAAATCTGAAACAAAACCCACCTTCAAAAACTGGAACTTTCCCGTCAACTGTAGAATAATGTTTCTAAAGTATCTTTCCTAAGGAATACAGATCCATATACCATAGGGGTGTACTGATGGGACAAGTCAGCTGGTGCCACTGCAATGTCTTGAGTCTTTGCTGAGGGGCTGAGAGCCAGTAATGCCAACATCTGCCAGGGCTGGATTGCTGATCCAGCTGTAGTTCCATCCATATTAGCATCATCCATATCACTATATCTAACTACTCAAATCAGAATGATGTTGTTCCACAATGCTGTTTGTGAAAAGAAAAGGAAGTACAGGTAAATTAATTTAACTGCAAAAAAACCTCAGAAATAATAATCAGCCAAGCTATCTGGAAAGTAAAGAGGTGTAGAGGAATGCAGGCAGTGGGTCGATTAGCATTGATAACATGCAGCTGTGGCCTTGCCTCAGAGGCAGTGGGTTGATTGACATGGATGATGTGCAGGTGTAGCTTGCTCCTGCTAATGGTTAAATAGCCCTGAGGATGGGGGGGGTGGTGTTGGATGGGGGAGGAGCAGTGTGGTCTGACCTCTGGAGGAAGGTGAAACAGCATGGACAGTAGAATCTGGCTGATGGTAAAAGCCTTGTTGCAACCTACTAGTTTGATTATGCTGCCACAGTTGGTGCCCCATGTGAGGCTGGCTGAGTTGGACTCTGACTACAACAACCAGCACCTGGCATAGCTGAGACAAGTGGGAGAACCTGCAACCCATAACAGACACCATCAGAGGTGAGCTGTTGACAACTAATTGATATGGGTGTATTGCAATATTTGTTATCCATCTTAACTCAAATTGCAACTAAGAGGTGATAACTAACAGCCAGTATAGATTTATTAAAAATAAATCATGTCAGGCCAGTCTAATTTCCTTCTGTGAAAGGGAAGCAGTGCATGTGGATAGGGAAAAGTGGTCAGTGTTCTGTGTATTGACTTTAATAAGGATTTGACAGACTTCAACAGGGCTTCCTCACAGACATACTAAGCAAAGACACCCTGTGAAATTACTGTAAAGTGGCTATAAAACCATTCAAAAAGCCTCACTCAGGAAAAGCATAATGAATGCTGCTTTATCCTCACAGTGGAGGAATGGGACCTCACAGAGAGCTGTTCTGAACCTGGTATGATTTCACACTTCCAGTAATGTTTTGGAACCTGAATACTTTTGTGACTTGCCAGTCACGCCAGCCTTACAGGTGTTGCAAGCACATTAAAAGACAGCACTGGAACTCAAAGTTGCCTAGAAACTGCAGAAATTTCATGAAAGAAATCAAGATGAAGAGATAGGAGAAGACAATCATCTGCACCCAGAAGAGGGAGAAGAGACAGCGGATACCAGCTTTTCAGAAAAGGGGTCATAGGTTGTAACATCACAAGGTAAACACAAGTCAAAAATTCTGTGGTGTTGTCAAAAGGTCAAGAAATATGCTGGCATGTATAAATGGAAACAGGTTTCTACATATCAATGAAAGGGCCTCGATGCGGTCCTGTTCTACTGATGCCTGGTAAGACTGTAGCTAGATGTCAGCTCTGGAACCAGTGAGACCTCAGTTTTGTAGAGCATACTTCAAGACGTGGGCGATACAAGAGTCCCTGGGACAACAATAACAATGATGCAAGACCTGAAGACTTACTCTGTTAAGAGAGACCGCAAGGACAGGGAACATTTATTTATGGAAGAAAATAAGCAGATGCGACCCAGAGTAAGAATCCTCGGGTATGTGAAAGGCTATTGTAAATGAATAAAAGAAGATGCACATGATATGAAATAACAAGATTAAAATGCAACAACAGAGACTCAAGTCAGATGCTGAGAAAAAAATCTATAATGGTAAAGATGGCTAATGGCTGAAACAAAAAGCTAGGTAGACTGTGGAGTCTCCTCCATTGCAAGCCTATATGAAGAGGTCAGACGATGTCTGTCCAAAACTGTATACTGGCAGACCTCTTGATGGTCCTGTCTGCCCTGCTTCCTGTTTCTGTATTTCAAAATGTGGTATCACTGCACTGAAGCCAGCTCTTACCAGCAACACAGTCTGTGACACAGTGCTGCAGAGGCATAGACATGACTCGGGAAGCAGTCACACTATTAGAGTCCATGAAGATATGGACCCGTGGGATGGACCTGGACAACTTACCTCTGCTTCATTCCTGTTGCCTGAAAACTGCAGGTCTGATTCTCAAATACAGCAAAAAGGTTCAGGAAAGCTACAGCCTGAGAAGGTGCAACTGTTCCCTACAGAAAAAGGCCCTGGTCTCTGAGTCTCCAACTCCCAAGTCAACGGGATTTGTGTTAATAAATAGGTTCAATAAATGTGAAATTCTACCCAAAACATCAAGCAGTAAGACATGAAACATTTTTTAGGTCATGCACTAGAAGTATTGCAGATTTATCCATTCCATACTGAAATATGTTGTGCTAATAAGTGTGGGTACTTGAACAGTAAAAAAAACCATCTGGTATATAATTCTATTCCTAGGTGTGCCAATTTTCTGGACCACACACCCCCAGACTAGCTGGAATATCCATGTGTGGAATTAAGTTCAGTTCTGTTTATGCTGAATGGTGCTTTACTATGGATGTTGTCCCATTACAGATCTCTTTGCATTTGCAAAGCAAGATAATGGAATTATGTTCAGGTCCAGTACAGTGATTTCTGACATTAATAGATTTTTTTCCTAAAAGTGAATAAACTATGAAAGAGATTGCTGTAAGAAAACTACTTTTTATGGCAGCAAACCCTCAACAAGCTAACAGTATAACCATTAACTGCTGCTCACTGGATTTTTTAATATTTTTCTTTCTTGTAGAATTACAGAGTGGAAGCTTTGATTTGAAGATCCACCTCATTGACTACCTAATTCATTCCTAATGATATAATCATTGGTGAACAGTAAGTGCAATTCAGAAGGTCAGAATTCTAATATTAGTCACTAGTTTTTATAACCAAAGTGCTGCTTTACTACCAGCTTCTCTTCTTTACTGTCAAAAAAAAAAAAGAAAACATGACCCGTTTTAAATGTGGTGATACAAGGTATTTGTACAAACTGAACATTCATAATTCACTTCTGGCCATGAATTAGCACTAAATGAAAAATTATTATGCCCCTGTCCTAAAAAAATACATAAACAGAAATAAAGCCAAGCCATAGAAAGATTAATTACTGCATTGTCTTCCTCATGGAAAACAAGGTCTGGATAGTCTACTCCACTATTTGTGCTAAATAATCAATATTTTACAGTCTTGCCATATTTAACATTACAAGTACATCTAAATACCCTTTTTGAGACATTCTAGTGCAATACTGCAAGCATAACTCATGGTCATATTCAGCTGAATTAATGATTCCCTGAAATACTTCATGCATAGGAAGTCATATTTCATCTGCATCTATTTCTCTTATTCATTACCTAATCTTTCAAACCCCAAATCTCTCTGCAGCTCCTTCTGAATTTAAACAAAACATGTTCTAGTGGTGTCTTTCATAGGAGGAGCATAAATCTGTGCATTTACCTTACCACAGACTGTTGAGGAAAGCCGGCATTAAAATTTTTACAAAGTTTGCCATCCTTAGGCTCGAAGCCTCAATAACCAGTCTAATACCTACATATATGGGAATGATGGCTTAAAACTAATTACGAAACTGCTACTGACTTGCACCGTGAATGCGCTTGAATGCACATTGAATTGCAACTTGAATGGTGCAAGTTCCTGCATTACAAGACATACTCGGCAGCATACGCAGCCCCTTTCTCTCCCTTCATGACACTATGTAGAGACTTTGTCCATGCCAACTCCAGTTCCATTGCAGGGGTCATTTGAATTCAGTGAGAGAGCTGGTGAGGGAGTAAAGCAATGCAACGTAGCCGAATGTATCCACATTTTAATAGCTTTGGAAGAAATTTTGGTCAAAGTCTCATAATATTTTTTTCATATTTGTTTAATCAAAGTTTGCAAATGTCTCTTCATGGCTGTTTGAAGTCAGAGTTGCCAAACGTGTACCTTTAAATTGCTGTCCACCACAGGTACACTTTTTGTGCTGACGAATGACATAGAGAAAAGGTACAAATTAAAGACAGCAGCAAACTTCTATTGGAAGACCCAATTATTTTCCTACTGATGTATCAACTTTGGATGTACTAACTACAAAGAGCCCCTCGATGCAATCCTTAAGATCCTAGTTCAGAAAAGGTTTCACGCACAAGCTTAGCTGTAAACAGGTGACCAAGTTTCATTAAAGTCATCAGGATGTAACAACCCACTCAAGTCAATGATCTGCCAAGTGTTTTTCTCAGTCATGCTGGTTTGATGAATCAGCTTTCAGCACCAGCAGCCCAAGTCCAGGTTGATCCCTTTGAAACCCAGTAAAAGTTCTACCACACTGAAAGGAATAAAAAGCATCACCTTATGTCATCCTTTGCCTCTGATGAAGTTAAGCAGAGTATACATTAGAGGATTTTTTTTTTCTGTAAATATATTGCTTATTTTTGCACTATCTTCAACTGAAGAATAACATTGTCTTTTAAAGTAGCATCATTTTGCAAATGTCACTGTAATTTTCTTCAAAGTATCATCCATTAGTTATAAAAGGTGCAAATGAAAAGGATTTTAAAATTGGCATGGGGGTAGAGGAGTAAGGAATAACGCACTAATAGCCTAGGTGGTGGTTGGATTTTTGGCAAGCTTCCAAGAGAAAAGGAGTGACAGAGGCGATCACCTGAACTTATTGTACATTTCTATACATGAGCATAAAAAGGATGAAACTATCAGGAGATATGAAAGCATTTTGAAGGAATTATAAACAAGGACCCATTGCAGTGCATAGATATGCATATATAGAGAGACATAAATCCCTATCTATATGTATTTAAATGGAAAAAGAGAATGAGGCAGTTTGACAGCTAGGACTTTGTGTATCTCATCGCCTGCAACGGTGCTTTACAGTGCTGGGACCAGTCACTGACCAAAATTATGGATCACTTCTGGTCTGTAAGACCTAGCATGAGTAAACTGTATGTGCAAACCAGAGCTTGATTAGGAAATACAGAACAGGTTTCAGTAATATTATGCTTGCAACTGAATTTTTTCACTACCTGACTGGAGTTTGGATTTTTTTCATGACCTCCTTAGTTCTATGGAAAAACTGGACAACATTTTTTTTATGCACTTCCATCAATTCATGGGTGAAAAGAATTTTAACAAGCATTGGTCACAGTTTCATGTATCACTGTTGCCACCTATTCAGAATACTAAGTAAAAAGTGTTTTAGGTGTTGTTTATGAAAATACAGTCTTTAAATTCTTGTTGACAATATATTGTTTTTAATTTAAATGAATTTTCTTATTTTGGCATCTCAATAGCTATGATTCATTCATTCTTCTCTGTTTTCATTCTTATGGTGTACACATAAGTTTGCATGAATAGAATTCAGTTTGAAACCAGAGCTAAATAAATTTCCCCTGCTTCCTCTTCCCATTGTGTCCCAAGACCACAAAATCATGAAAAAAATGTCACCAAACAGCAAATAACCTCAGGCAGAAGACCTTCTGCTCCAGCTTACTGACGCATTGATTCAAAACATTGACTTCTACCTATGACTTGCACCACGTAGCTCTAATACCTTAATAATAAAGTTGTTAGCTATTTTGGTTATTGTCTCTTAAAACTGAATGATTTTGGCCTCATCTGGTAGCCAAGCTCCATACTTTAGTAATCAGGTTATTAGCTATTCTGGTTGCTATGTCTCTTAAAGCTCAGGATTATTTTGGCCCCACCTGGTGCCAAGTGGGGAATTCAATCTCAAGAAGCTTTACAGGACAGAAAAAAACATGTCCCATCCCACTCTACTATAGCATCCAATACTCGGAAATAGGTAAGACACTTATCCAGTACTTTCTTATGACCTGTATTCTTCTAAACATCAGTGTGGGTTTGGCCCAAGTTTAACTGCAGTGCAATGTAACTCCACTGCTGCAGCGGAGCAAGAAAATACACACACTTTAAAGAGAGAGCAGAGACCACGTTTTTTCTTAACTGTTCTGGGAAACAGGATGATAATAGGTCTTACAACCTTTTATTTTGTTGAAAAATCTTTTGGTAACCTATGCAGATCCTACTATCCTCCACATATTTTAAATACTCTACCATGAAGTATAGTAGTTCACATTAGGCAAGTTTATAAAGTATGACGTGTGGGTATAACAAAATGCAAAGTCTTTGGATTCACATCTCACTTTGCAGTCACTGCCTGAAGATCATATCTCATTTCACTACGGGCCTCTCTGCCTCTTTTACAGAAAAGGCTTCCAGATTTGAGGGTACAGTTAATTTGAACTTGCCTTACTGAATAGCCATGATTTTATGTATTCCCAGCTTTCACGTATGCAAAATTAGGCATGCAAGTTTGCTCAAAGCAGTTTAAGCAGTGGTTCCTTCCATATTTAAACGTCTTCTTGCCCCTCCTTAATGTGTAGAAAAAAGTGAATATGTCTTTTTCAATGGGTGATATTTACATCTGTATATATAGTGAAATATTATATATACCACATACCTTGCTGTTCAGTTAGAACTTAGTCAAGTCTGACAAAACTATGCTCTTCTGATAACCGTGCTGCAACAGAAGACTTTGTTGCTGCTGCTTTTTATTTATACAGTTAGGTTTTTGTTTGTAGGTTTGGGGAGTTTGATGGCAGGATTGACTGGGAAGGGATTGCTCTGTCTCTTGTACCACTCATCAATCAAATGTTTCAGCTTTCAGAAGCGACCTGTGGATGCTGAAGCTCTTATAACTGTTTTAACAAGTAACATATTCACATTTGAGTGAAAGACAATGCAAGAAGTAACCTACTTCTAATTATCATAACGAACATCAAAGACAGCAAGAAAAGCAGGGTTCAACTTGTTCAGGGTCTTGTAGCATCTCTTCCCTTTCAAGGCTTTAAACATATTTCTAATATACTTGGGATTAATTGCCCTCTAGAAATCGGCGATAGATGAAACGGACATCTAACTTTTAGATCACTAAAGACAACTAAGATGAATACTGCAATCTAGGGGCAGAGAAAAAGTGTGGCTCAGGGGATGACAGTAAAAGTCTCCCCATATTTGAAGTTAGTCTGGTAGAAACAATAGTCTCTTCAGCAAATGTATGGGTAGAAAATTGGCAGACCAGTACGATTTATCTTCAGACGTCATATTACTATCCTAAGATGCTGTGTGATACAGCCAGGGTTCACAGAACGGTAACACAATGCATTTTCTTTCTTCTTGAAGCTGTTTGTCATTTTCCATGCTGTTTCAGATAGAATTATTCTTCAAAAAAAATTACATTCTAAAATATTTCTCAGCTAAAAGCATCATCAAGTCTCTTTCACAACTTGTTAATGGAATGAAAACCAGTTAGAAACTGTGTTCTAGGTACTGTAATGGGTGCTTACTGCTGCATTCACTGAATCCATCAGTGGCACTTCACAGACATCTAGCAAGCCTATTTGCTTCATAAATCATTGAAATGCGTGAAGACCTTCTGCATAACCCAGAAATATTCTTTAAGTGTTTAACATCAATAATAATGAAAACTGGCACCACAACAACTTAAGCAATGTAAAATATGGCATCGTAGGGTTCAGCTTGACTTTCATTGAAGGATTTCTAAAAATAAGAGTACATCATCAACAGTGACAGCTTGCTTAGTGACTCAACACAGTGGGAAACCTATTGCTCTAGAGGACTATGTTCTGCCTCATTATTTAATACAGACATCACAACCATGCTGTTCTGTTTTCAGTTCTTAAATGCATGATGCAAAGGAACCCACACCTCAGTACGTCTGCCTTAAAGAGTGAGAATAATTGAGAGCTGTTAGATCTGCACTACGGATAGCGTACTATCGGCATCTTGGTGCCAAGTTACATAATTTATTGTGAGTTAGAAGCATTTGATAGTCTTTCTGAAACCTCAGCTGCTGAAATCAAGACATTGTATGAGAACATTTGCTTCCGTTTTCTAAGCATGCACACTTCCAGCACTCAGTATGTGAAGAAAAGCTCTAGCCCATGAACAAAATACACTAAAGGTTATGAACCCAGAGACACACAGAAATTACTGGAAATGTATGTTTAAAACTTTTAGTCACATTTTTGAAAGCTCAATGTTCACATTGTTGCACTACTAATATTTTGTACTTCCAGTAAATCATCCAGGAGCCCATGAAGAGGAAGAAAAATTAAGTGGAAGAGAATGGGAGACAGTGGGGAAATGGGAGGAAGGGAGGGATGGGAAGGGGACAGACACCAGGCAATGATCTGTGTTGAGTGTTAGGGCTAAGAAGAGTCAGAAAAGACCTTGTGGAGGAAAAGCCAGGACAGGCACTATATGTGGAGAGGTACTTGTGCAGCTAGGCAAAAAGATGAGCAAAAAGTGAAACAATATTGAGTGTGGAAAAGCTGGCACTGGTGACCAATGGACAAGGGCAATGCAAGGAGAAGCCAAGGCAGGAGAGAGTCAGGAGAGGGAAACTGATTGTCAAAGCAGATGACCAGGACTTTGAAGAAAACTGCAAGATAAAACAACAAACCAGGAACAAAAAGCTGCAGAAGGAGAGTTGGGGGCTTAAGAAAACAAGGCATATAATACAAAGACAGGTGCACATAAGCTACTAGACAGAAGTAGAAATAGGCTTGTGTGGACCCTTGCTTTTTCCTATGCAGCCCCCCAACCCCATATACAGAACTTCTTATATGACGTGAACATTATTAGCATTGCAAGATAAACACAAGTCCTATGGTAGATTCTTTGATTATGTTCTTATACACATTTTTCCAGTTGTATTGGAAGAAGATAAGATCTGCCCAGTGTCAACTCCAGTCATGGGTCCAGCTACCCATGGCACACATCGTATCTGAAAACTCTACCTAGCAGCTGACTAAATATACATCCTCCTGTTGATTATCAAGGCTGCATGAAGACTTCTGCCCATGGAGTACCCATGGAGCTCTACAACTTTTAAGGTAGCCCTGTACTTGCTCTGGATGTTCCAAAGGAAAGAGCTTGCTGTAGCTACTGCTTCATTTGCCACAGTGGCTGTAAGATCTGCAGGGGTTTTTTTTGCAGATTGCAAAAAGTAAAAAACAGTCTCATGGCTAAGACAGTAAATGACCATATCACTATTTTGACTACCAAATTCCTGTGGCCAGTATAGTGCTGGGGATCCCTCTCCTTTTCAAGCTTGAGAGTCTAGGTTCTTCTATGGAAATACCAAAAGCCTCTGAGCAACTACTTCAAAGAATAGCACATTCACGAGGTATTGGAACCTGAGGAAGGAGAAGGGACCAAAAACTGGTTCATAACTTTGCATGTAATTAGGAGAGAAGGGAGATAACTGTTAAAATACTTTGGTTTAGAAAGGTCAGAATACTTCCTTTGGTCACTGACTTCTTGCTCCAAAGTTGTATTCTTCATGTAAAGAGATGGCTGAGCAAATGGATTAAATAACAGAAGGGAGTTGCTGTAGTGAAAAAGGCAAAAATTATAATATTTTGATTCTCTCAAAATAAATTTTTCTCCTGTTTGTTCAACTGTTTATTTTTCCATTCAGTCATCTAATGAAAAATCCCTTAATTGTTGAGCTGTTTTTCTGAGTGCTCAAAATGGCAAACTGGAGGCAGTGGAAGACATATGTTGAACATATAAAATGGTAGGCAGTTCCAAGTACTAGTCCAAACTAGCTGCTGCAGACTTAAGCACTCAAAATTAGTAGGTAATTTTACATTTATTTTTTTTTTTTCTGTGTCAGAGTTCTCGTCTGCAAAGTGAGAATCTCAGGATCAACTTTTTCCATAGAAAAATAACTTCAACGGAACGATAATTTAATTAATGTTCGTACAGTACTCATAGTAGAATGAGGAGCATCATAGAAATGCTGTGTCTTGAGGAAGATGCTGGAAGAGTGCAGTGAATCAAGCATGAGCTATACACAGAGGAATGGAGAAAAAGCTCGATGCTGAATATCTATCTACTCATTACATAAGCACTACCCATTTGTGCACTGAGTAAGACTGGAATCCTGGTGGGAAAAAAAAAGTGTCACATACGCTCATATACTTGAGATTATCATTGTGGAAACACACACTGGGGCCATATTAAATATGCTAAGACAGCCGCACAGTCAGGACCACTCATTTTCCTAACTTTTTCATGCTTAACTTCAAAATCTTAGTGATATCTTTGTAATATATTTTTAATTACTATGTCATTTAAAGAAAAGAAATACTGCTTGGTAGCAGTGATATGTAGGGCAAAGGGCAAATTACATTGTCTTTTTTCACAAGGACATAACCATTAGAAAAAAACTCTTAGCTACAGATTAACACTCTGTTGTTCTGAAAGGAAGCCTGAAACACACTGAACTATGCTATCTGTTTCAAATATCAAAAAAGTCCAGACACTTGGAGGAATGCTCCATGTATCTAAAAGCAGAACAGAATCCAAAGGTGTAAGATAAAGCCAAAGCTGTGATTTTGAGTATCCTGAAAGAAAATGCTAAAAATAAACACAAATAATGGGAAAATATGAAAAGGTGAGACTTCAACAATAAGTAGCTGTAGTGAATACAGAACAGTTTCTTTTCTTTATAAAACACTGGCAGCATCTCTCCACTTAAGATTATTTTAGCAAAACTGTACTCACACCACAGCAATTACCGTACATTGATGGTAAAGATGTTTATGCTGTGGATAAAGCTGAATAAATAACTGGAAATTGCTATGCAGCATACGCAACTGACAGAAAAAATGAGGAAAGGGTGATATATGGGACCTTTGCTCAAAAATATAGTAACACAAAACCTGGCAATTTCTTCAGGGTGTAAAATATATTACTATAAGGTAACCATAGAAAGTTTCCAATTTTTTAATTGCTCAATATTTGCTATCCTGCTAGTTATTTCTATGGGACATATGTAAATTGGCAGCTTTTATCAGATTTCTTCAAGATTTTTGCAGCATCCTAGTACAGGATAAGAGTTTGAAAAATGGGAATAATCTGTGTAAGGGGGCAAAAATGAAAAGAAACTTCCAGAAAATACTTTGTTTAATCAGCTCTAAAAGCTTCAGCGGTAGATAGACTATACCGCCCAGTGATCCTGCTTCACACAACATTATATTTTCCCCTGAACAACGATGTCCCACATTAGGCACGGAGCAAAAATAAGCAGAGATACAAACACAAGCACTGCCAGAATTACGCATGATGTTTGTCTTGTAGGGCCTCAATCCACTTTCATGCCTTTCCCTCTCAATTTCCTTACTTTGTTCTAGATTTTTTGGTCTCCTCTCAGTTATATATCCCTGGTGTATCATCTTTGCAATCATACCCATCCTTTTCTCTCTTTATATTGTCAGTTATTTGAAAAAAGGGCAATAATCTCACATCGTATTTCAGAGGCTCTATGGATGCTGCATGGCTGGCAGGACTCTTCCCCAGCCTCTGCCGGGCCTCGGCACCTGGCTGAACCATGTATGCTGTGGTCTCCAAAACCCATGAGTAGTAGTAAACAGTATGGTTTTGCTTGACAAAGGTGTAATTCTGCTCCAGTCCTGCTTCAATTAACTAGCAGAAACTGTAAAATGAAGCAGGACCAAACCCAAATAAGCGAGTTTACTGCAGTTTCATTTCACTTTTACACTGATTTCATTGCTTTTCTTATTTGCCCAGAAAAAGAACAGGATGCATGTTAAACCACAAGAACATTTGACCACAGAACAAAATAAGTTATATTTAGCTAACGCCAGACTAATGATGAACATGAGCAAAATATTTGTGATTGGCTGATAAAAATAAGATCGCACTGATGTTAATGTTGCATTAACCTTATAAAATAGCTGATTTGGGGAAGTTAGAGTTTTTGAGTGATGAGTGCTTACACTCTCACTTGAAATACAATTTCATGCTAGGAGGTACTGTCTGAACTTACCATTCTGTTTAACACTGGCACAGGTTGCCCAGGGATGTTGTGGAGTCTCCCATCAGTGGAGATCATTAAAAGCTGTCTGGACACAGCCCTGGGCAGCCGGCTTTAGGTGGCCCTGCCTGAGCAGGAGTGGTGACTTGGACAAGGTGACCTCCAGAGGTCCCTTCCAGCCTCAACTGTTCTGTGACTCTGTGATTTCGGTTTTGCTTCTGTCTTGTTTCCTACGAAACAAAGACTAATTAAAGAACAAAAAGTGTTTGCATATATTATATATGTATATACACAAACATACATTTATTATGACCATTCCAAATGTTTCTTGGTTCCCCAATTATAAATAAGGATAGTTATATCAATATCAAACAGGACAACACTCCTGATATTGATCTAACCGATTATTAGATTTTCAAGACAGCTGCCTGGAAATAAATACCTATTTAATGATTATTCTGATGCCAATCTGAGCAATAATAATTACTATGTCAGTGTAGGATCGTAAAGATAGAGGTTTGTGTAAATTCTTTCTTTCCTAATAATTTCCCGAGAAATTACCTTTCTAGCCAAGAAGATGTCATGAATTATTGATATTGATTTTTATAATCTTTTCCTTAATATTTAGTCCCCTGTTATGAATTAATCTGAATTATTAATTGAGGCATTAAAATACACATACACGTTACAGCAAGCCAGCTGAAGGACCAGGGGTTTTGATGCAAGCTCAGAAAGCAGTCTTTGCAAGAACTGGCACTGAAAGTGTCCTGGAAGAATTATTCTTTGGAATAGAAATGGCAAACTAATTTATCTGTTCACAAAAGATTTTCTTTCCTGCCTCAGCATGAAATAAATGTATTCAATAATAGATTTGAAGTATTTTGCTCAAATATTCTCGGGAAGGAGGAAGCAGTGTCTTTGGGCTACAGCAGCAAAACAGATGAAAGAACAGGACATGCGGCAAGCAGTATCCGGAAACATTTTTCCTTGGATGTCTGAAATTTATTTCCATGCAACAGAAGACCTGTTCAGAACCCGCCTAAGTTCCATTCTGGGACTTATGCTGCACACAGATATTTTAAGAGCTCTTTACACCCAGCTGATCTCATGGCTACTGGCTACTTGTGTTACTCCAAAAAGCAACATTCCTCTAAGTATTTTTCTCTCAGTTTGAGAGTCCAAATTTGGGATACTGTCTGTAGCTGACCAGCGCAGGCATGAGCGGAGAACTAAACATTAAGACAGTGTGTTAATCTAGATCAAGAAGCCCCAGAAATAGTATAACAATAGTACAACATTGTACATATTCTCATTTTAATTTCCTTTAAGCCTACACGCTTCGGCGTAACAAGCCTAATGGCTATTAAAAAAGAACAGAAAATTCTCCAAACATGTGAAAGCATTTGTAGGAAAGTCATTATTGTTACCATTACTTTTGCTGAAACTCTACTGGGACCACAGTCTTTTTATTTTTTTATTAGCTCTCTACAAATAGGATGTGAATTCCAGCATATGCACTAATCAATACTTTCTCCTTCAGTACCCTAGGAAAATAAAGGATTCAGATGATACCTCCTTAAATGTCTTAAGAGAATGCCTATGGCATCTCATATGCCTCAAATGTTAATCTGAAAAAAACCCACCCAACCAAACAACAACAAAAAGCTAAGCACATCCTCCCACTCTGTCCCCAAACATTCACATGGCTTCATTGCACAGTCAGATGCTTTCCACTCAAAAATTCTCTAAAATAAAGCTTATTAACACTAAGGTCATCTCTAAAGCTACCACAAAACTCATTAATCCACCTTTTTCAAAACATTCAGAACATTTTCAGGAAAAAGTAACAAATACAGTTGTTTTATTCTGTGCTTTAGAAGCCTGATACAAAGCTATTAATTAACTTCATGGGGACTTAGATCAACTTTTTTTCTTTCACTAAGGCTGCTCTTTTCTTTTGTGGTTCTCTCTTCAGAAGAGAAAAATATCTTATTGGTTTATGGTATGATACTGTACAATTACCTTGTCTCTGCCTATTTTTTCAGGTGGTTGCATTTATGTGATAGTTGATAAAATGTTTCCAAAAGAGTCTGGCCTCAATTAAGCACTTAAGCAAAGTGACCAGATTCTCAAAAACTGTTTTTTTCTGGTTGGCAGAATGGCAATTTTATTTTTTTTTTTGACATGGCAGGCAAGAAAATAGTCATTTATTCCAACAAAATATTCAGGTAAAAGTTTGCCCTTCTCACCATTATGGTGAAGGGTTTTACTTAATCTGCAACAGCACTTGAGGAGCCATGAGCAACACAGCTGTGGAAAATGTAGTACCAAAGGACGTGGGGACATGGATATGAAATTGCAGCTTCAAAGCAGAAAGCTCACTAAAAAAATACAATTCTGCCCTGGTCTCATTCTTATTCTTAAATAATAATTCTTAAATAATTAAATAAATGTGTATTACCCACATCACAGAATATCAGTTTCAGATCCCTCGCAGATGATGTCAGTTCACAGACTTGAGATGTCAGAAACGGGGTAAGACCATTCTGAATGAATCACCTTGCTGCTAAAACATCAGGGGGTGATAAGACAGCTTGGAAAGCCAGCTAAGACGTATTTCAAAGAAAGCAAGGCATGACAGCAAGTATCTGCAGCCATCCCTGTTGAACATTAGAAATACAATTTAACAAAAGAAAATTGGCTTTCCCAGCACAGATTGAAATAAGCAGATGAACAATGACTTTACTTCCCACAAGACTTCAATTACTCAAACTTAAACAAAAACAAATTCACAAATGCAACTGGAAGAATAAGAGTCATAGTTCTAGTGCTGAATCAACTTAACAAATGTAATGGTGTAACACCAATAGAGTAGCTGTTCTAATAGCTATATTAAACCTCTGAGCATAATCAAACTGGCTTTGATATTTCCATAAGGCAGAGTAAACTCAGACTGAGTACTATGCTTAAACCATTAACAGTATTGTTGCCTTTTTGATGATTAGTTTGTGCTTGTAGTAATTTACTGTATTTTACACTAGAAAAGGAGAAATTATGCATTAGGGAAGGAACATTCCTTCTTATTTTTCCCTTTTTGGAAATGGAGAAGTTTATCTGGTCCTTAGCATAGTTTTCAAATTTTGTTGCTCTCTAAACTGGTTAAAGTTGCAAATCATCATCCCAGCACTGGGTGGGCTAAATTCTGTTCCAGAACATATACATACAACCTTCAACTTAGCTGATTTCCAGGGCTACTTTGTATGTATACGAAGGGAGAATGTAGTCCTCTTCATTACTTTTTTGTGTCTTTTCATAAGAATATTCATTTTTCCAATGAAGAAAAAACAAACAAACAAACAAACAAAAAACCAAATAGAAACACATAAACAAATTCGTAATAGTGTGTCTTTCCTAGTTGGCCCTAAGGTAAGGCACATATATTTTAAGCAATGCCCCCATGAAACATAACATCTCCTAAGCATTTCTGAAGGCTACTTATCTCTCCGTCAGAATCCCACGAGTGAACGCAGCATGCATTATGCAAAGCATTAGCTGGGCACCTGACATGGGGGTGGTCTCAATCTGGAGACTCATTTCCCAGACTAGCATAGGATGTAAGTGTCACAGAGGCAATGTGTTGAGCTCCCAGGGAAGCTGAAAGAAGGGACGTATGCCCTCAGTGATGCCTGCACGCAGAGAAGTTGGAGCTCTGGTTAGAAGGATGGCATGAGACAAAGCCTGAAAAACGAAAGGATGTAAAGAGATGAATGACACAGGCTGCGAAGGATTTGGCAGGGTTCCAGCAAGGATTCAGGATATCTCAAAGGAGAGGGAAAGGGTGAAGAACAAGAGGGGGGAAAAAAGCTAGAGTCTGATTTATACCAACAAAAATAGGAAATTCAGCTAAAAGGCTGACAATCTGTTATCTGCTTATCATTCTGCATAGATATTTCAGTGGTATCGGGCAGTAGAGAGTGTCAGATTCTGTTCATGCTGTTACACCCACACACAGCTTAGCAGGTTAGGACTGGCTTGTTCTAGCTTAATTGTGCCTGAGTCAGTCCAAGCACGTACTTTTGTAAGGTACTCTTATCTTTACAGTTTCTTTTCTTATTTTTATTAGCAAGATCAAAAAGGGCACATACAAGAGGAGACAAAACCACAAACCTTGTAAGATTTTATCAGGTCCAAATTAAACTGTTAGTGTGTTCCCACCAACAGACTATTCAATGACACTAGAATGCCAAGCTCTTACAAGGGTTTTACACTCTTACAAGGTGATGACTTCTTCTGACGGAATTTGTCACTCAGTGTTTCATACCACAAGAGCAGCAGCCACTGCACTTACTCGTGTTTTGCCAAATAACAGTTGTTTTCAGGAGCCATTAGCAGAGCACAGCGTGGCTTTTCACATGACAAATACCACAGAAGGAATGCTCGCCTGCATCTCACATATAACAAACAATACAGCTCTGATACCGTGACATAGTTGCATGCTGTGTAAAATAGCAGCCTCCCATTTATGTCCTCACTTCGGGTGAGTAGCCACCAAGTTCAGAAAGAAGACAATGTTCAGTAGCAAAAAATAAAGTTGTTAATTCTGCAGGTCCAAAGTGTACCTGTAAACGGGAAGTGGGAAGAGAGAGTGAGAAGGAGGAGGTACAAACTCTTTATATCTATCGTGGAATTTAAATGCCCTCACTCCTTCGTCTTTACCCAACAGTTTCCATCAAGTGAAAAATAACCAAAAAAAACCCCAAAAACAAACAAAAAACCCAAACATGTTTCATATGTCTTTTATTTTCTTCCAGAAGTTGTGAGATAGAAGAAAAAAGGACAAAAATTCATCACATCTGTGGTTTTCTTGCACAGACAAAAAAAAATGTATCTTTTTTTCATGTTGTAAATTCAGTTGCACCTGGTGAGCAATAAAGAACTAAAATATTTGTTTTATTTCAGGTGGCCACTTGTACCTGTTGTCCTTTCAACAACAAACAACACAGAAAAAGGTGTGTCTGGGATAGGAAAAGGACACGTTACACACTCGCATTACAAGAAGACACCGTATATAGTTTATTTGACTAATAACACGGCATTAAAAGGGGAAATGTCTTCTGCAAGGCCAGGGATAGGCTGAGGCTGCTGATCTATGCCTTTGAGATACACTAATGACAATAGGAGCTTGCAGGAACCTCTGTTAGAGGATAAACAGCATCACCTAAACCCTTCAGAGCAGGAGGGTGCCTGGAGCTGCCCTGGCTGATGAGCAGCTGACTGGATCACAAGGAGGTTACAGTACTGTCCAAGTAAAGCTGAAAAATCTTTATCTTCCTAAATCTCTTTTTAACCTCTCCGTAATTTCAATTGAGGAGCTTCATGCTAGTCTGACAGTCAACCCACTAGCAAATACTTCTCGTACACACTTTCTCTTTCAGAAAATTAATTTTTACATTAAAAAATATCCTGTTTCATTCTAAAGTGGTTCTGCACATTTTACAAGTTTCTTAACTAAAGAACAAGTAAGTTTTCCTTTATACTAATATATCTGAGAGAAGAATTCTCAAAGGCTAATTTTAACCTAGCAAGTCAGTCTTCCCTCAACTGCCTTTATAGTTAATGGATAGAAAAACACTTCACTAGAGAGTTCATTCAGCAGTTCCCGGGCCCCAGAGAGCCTGTCTCTCTTTGTGGTCTCTGGAGGGAACTGGAGAGACTGGACGACATTAGCCTTCCAGAGCTGCCCTCTCCACACACCACCTGAAAGGGTTTGCAGTTGTTTGACTGAGATTATGGCCACAACAGAAATACAAATGAAATTTCCTCGAAGATACACTTTATGTAACGAAATAATGGGATATCAGCTACTTACTCCAACAAAGCATAATGAGGAGGGATGATGTGTCTACTTAGGTTAGATTCCCATCTTGCAGAAGGTTGAGTGTTTTTAAATTTATGAAGCAATCTAAATACAAACTGGGCAGAGTTTGTGGTACAACTTTTTCAGGATTCCAAAATAACTTTGTGTTAATTGATACCAGCGGTGTTATGAAAAGAACAATCCCGTTTAACAGAAGTTAAATTTGATACATGGATGGGAAAGGGGCGATAACGCCCAAGATGTTTTGAAAGCAGCATGTTGAAAATGTTTTTCTTGAAGGCTTGGAATGAAAAGTAGGAAGCATACAACCTGAGGAAACTGAAGAATCTAGACACAGAGGAGATCCAGAAGACCTTCCAGTGTGACCTCTGTTATCCTGAGTAGCAGAATGAAGTCCAAGTAACACTTGAATTCTCTGAAGAAAGAGAAAATGCACACAAAGGCACTTGGACAGTGCCTGTGCAACCAGCCTAACCGAGCACCAACAGGTCTCAGCAGAGCCTTCTTGTCTTGGCCTCTGATTCACCAGTAATGTATCCAGATAACCCACAAAGCTTATCTTCCAGTGTTGACCTCTGCCTCTTTCTCTGCTCTGTTTGAGGGAAGCACAAGCCAGCGGTGTGACATACTCCCACACACCGGGAGGTACCCCTCACCCACCGCCGCCCTCCACCACCCACCAGTTGGTGATGAGGGGGGGGAATCTCCCAGCGCACGCTCAGTTCATTGCCTCCTACTGGTGTCCATCGCCTGGAGTGTGTGGAGGACAGACCTCCCGAAGATCAGTGCTTTACTTACGTGGGGAAAATGGATACCAACAAGAAAGGAAGGTGCCAGTTATTCAGTAAACAGTCGTTCAAATGCTACGACACCACCGCAGACTGTTGCGTGGCCGACATCCACTTTAATTTCTGCTCAGTGAGCTCACGGTTTGCAAACAGATTGATCATTACTGTTTGTTAATATACCTAATCCATGCATGTTCTCAGTTTCTACGCTTTGTCAAGCCGGGTACCACGGTGCACAGGAAAACAGAATTACTTTGCATGAATGCTCTCATCTCCGGTTCCAAAACGTAACAGGACCACAGCAATTATACCTTGCTGTAGGCATTGGTTACTGGATGCAAAAGTTTATTTCACCCAAAAGTGAATACAAAATGTGATCTCTAAAGGCTTGATCTTTGCTTGAACAGAAGATTTTTTGAAACCTTTTTTTTTTAAAAAAAGCAGTAACTTGTTTCCACACGGTTAAAGTAACAAGTATATTAAGTTAATTTCTTGTTTGAGAATATCTTCTGGTATCAAATTTAAATCACCCTTTTTTAATAATGAGAGAGATCTATTTACAGGCAAATGTCAGTAAGAGGAAGAAGCATTTCAAGATGTTTAAAAACCTATTCAAGAAGTTTTCACTGAGAAGCCCAAGGAACCATAAACAAGAGGCACTGTAGCTGGATGCCATTATAGGATCTGAAAAGAAGATTATTCCTTAGAAAACATGACCATGATATGATTATTTTTGTATGGATTGGATACAGTGTTTGGCACTATATCCTTTCCAAAGATGTAGCTAACTTTCTTGAATTTTATAATAACGACATATGACACAGTGTCCTCTGGGATTAATCACAAATATTTTTAAAAGATGAGCCTTCGTTATATCTTTGTTCTTTGTATCTTGGCTTTTGTTAGCGCATTTTAATTAGGATCTGGTATCTGCAATAAACAGTAAACATAAAGAGCTTTGCAAAAATGTATTAGACTGTTTGTTTTCACACTCTAATGCATATTTGCACAATTTTACCATGAAAAAAGGAAAACATGCTAAGCTCTTGGGCTCTATCCCAAATGTCCTGGAATAGAATCCGGAAATTACTAAGAATGAAACCAAACCACATCATATTTCAGCAATTAACCTAAGAAAAGAGGGCACACTCTCCATGTGAAAGACAGTTTTGTGGGAGGCATTTGTGAAGGAAAGAAGCTTCTAGAAGAGATATGCAAGCAACTACTTAGAATTTGATTTAATTCTCTTTAAACAGGTAAAAGCTTGATAAATGCACTGAGGTTATATACTTTTTTCTTTCACAACAGTGGAGAAAATATTTATCATTTATTCCTTGTTGCTGAAGCAAAATGTGTCTAAAAGAAACAGAATAAAAATACAGCCTAAAATTCAGTGCAGCACCATTTATTTTACCAGTTACACAGATGCGAAAAATACAAAAGAACAACTTTGGGAATGTGCAGGATGAGCGAATACACAGTGGATGAAAAAAAACAGATGCTGTCAACAAACAGCCTTGGATACAGGGGACTGGATAAACGGACTTCATTATAATCACATGTATACTGATTTGAAGAAAGTTCTGGGGATTAATATTGCTTTTGTAATACACTATAACATCGTATTAAAAAAAAAAAAAACTACAAACAAACAACCCAAACCCAAAAAACAACTCAGAACTGAAAATGCCATTTGCCAAAGACAGATGTACTTTCATTTCAAAGTATTCCTATCAAACTCTATCAGAAAACTTGAAAGGTTTAAAATGTGGCTCTTGTGAACAATTGGTATTGATATGACACCTTGATAGTATTTGAACGTGACACAAAAGTCATAAAAGTATATAAGCAATTGTAAGGTGTAAAGTGATTTTTTCTCACCAAAGCTAAGCTTTAATGTGTTTCCAAATAAAACACAAGATTAAGTAATTTATTTTGTCATATGATTTATTTATGGGCTGAAACACTGTAAACAACAGATAAAAGATACAGACTCAGATGTCAAAGTAAAAGATGAAAATCATTACATTTTATTAGCAGAAGATATATAAAAATGCCAAAATGAACTGTAAAGAGAGGGAAAGTGTTATGCTCAGAGGTCCTGCAGCAGAGTTGCATTTGTTTTTCCCACCTCCCCTAAAGGGGAATAATAGCTCTGAATTTAATTAAAAATCTATTTTTTAAGATTAAAGTCATGAAAAAGTTAAAAGACTGGATCACAAAGAAGAGTAACTGTGAGGATCTCAGGGAATATGAACTGATGAACTCCCTTACATTTTATTTCCTCTCAACTATTTGTGGGAGGATCACTAGTGTTGCATAGGAATTGTTAGTCCTGGATAAAAGCAAGGATTTTATAAACCAATAAATTTTTCATTAGTTGTACATAAATTTTAGTAGCAATAGTTTAATTCCAGTCAAATTATTTCAATCAGATGAGTTGCTGCTGAATGCAACATTATACATTATATTAACTGGGACATTTAGAAACCTGGTTCCTAACCGTGCTGCAGTGCTTGAGGCATTGTTTGCCATACATTTTTTTCTTAACATGTAAAATAAAAATATAATAGAAGAGATAACGAGAATGAAACTAAAAAGGAATTTCAGAAACTTGTAATGACTGAGAGCATTGGAAAACCCAAACTGACTATTTAGACACTTCTAAGTTTTTTTAGTATATTTATATGCCTAAAGTTTTCTTGGTGCTCTTAGAAATAACTCAGAAGTGTTATGAAGTGATTTCTCATGCTTCAACTTCATCTGTCCTTTTTCTCAGGCCACATACTGACACTCCAAGAAAAGAATGGAAGAAATAATCATGTTGCATTTATGCCTGACAATTTCTGAACTTGGACTTGGGGAAGGCAAAGTGATACATCCCTGCTCAGACAAGTTCAAGCGGGGAAAGAGAATTTCTCAAATCATTTAGAACCATTTAAGGCTTGTAGGTCAAGACCAACCTCTTCTTCATCTAGGTATCTGGTAACAAGATCAAGGGACTATGCATAATGTGGTCTCATACAAAGCAGACGCAGCATCTAGTCATAGTTAAGTTAAAGGTTTTCAGGGCAGCTTCGTCTGGAGCATATTCAGAAAGTGCAGTCCAAAGGTGACAAAAGTTTGGGAAACCATGGCTGGAGGCGTTTGTGAAAGATCCGCGACCACGCTTCTTTCGTGCCAAGTGCAGTTAATTGTAAGCATCCACAGCTCCTTGGCCATCCACACTGGTTGCCCAGCCTGAAAAAGGTGAGGAGGAGGTCATGAGAAAAGATTCAGTATTAATCTTCAAAGAATAGTTTCATTGAGGGGGGTACATTCCAATATTCACAGGTCAGTGCTGGTTGACTCTAACCAGAATTGTATACTCTTTATTATAATTTTGATAATACTCATACATTAACCTTCCCCTGTTTCCCATTTTGTCTCAGACAAAATCACGGAATGGCACCCAAAGGCCTGTGTGTAGAGCTTTCCAGTGCCAAATAAACCAAGCATATCTTTTTATGCTGTATGGTTTATAATTTTCTTGATCCTGACTTCAATGGAAATGCTGTGTGTGGAAGGATGACAAGATTGGGCCCTCAGGCAAGAGCTCTGTAGAATAATGTGTAGGAATGTTATTGTTGGAATGTTAAGAAAAAACATCTCCTAATTGGGCCAAACCCAGGCCATCTCCCTCATGCAAGTAATCAGTCAAACTACTCATGTGAGTAAAGAAAAAAAAGCTACGAATCTATTACAGTTTACTTGAAAAGAGCTGTTATCTTTTGGGGAGTCTTTCTTTATCATCTACATACAGTTGTACTAATGCCATCTAGTTGGCAGGGGGGATGGTTTTGTAGCTCACTGATCCCATGATACAGATAAATGGATTGGTCTGATCCACCATTTCTAGTTGATATTTTGCCCTGTTTAAAAATGGGCAGAAACTTTGCTACCTGTGTTCCAGTGAGGTTAAGCAAACGTATGGTTTCATACTGCCAAACACAGCAACTTGTAATGCCTGCTACCTGATGCTCAGCAGGCATCACACCAGCTATTACTCATTTTCATGAGTAATACGATCATTATTCATAAAATTCAAATTTATATACCTACTCAGAAAATTTCAGCGTTGTTTTTAAAACACTAGAGCTCATAGCAACTTGACCATTCTCACAGAAACATTTTTAGCAGATTGTTTGAAGACGTTATTAAAGTTCACAGTAACTCAGTGCAATTTTATGCAATTATGCAACATGTTTTGGACATGAAAGGAACACTGTTACCACTCCTTGTACGTGGAGTAATTTTTATTGATAACTTTATAAAACGTATTGTCTTCTACTAGCAAGCTTAATGGAGTGAAGTGGGGAAGCAGACAGAAGGATAAAAATAACAATGAGAACACAAAGCTGTAATGAATTCTTAATCTTTATTGCTTGATGTACCCTGAGCAGCTTTGAAGTACAAGTCTTTTCCCTACAAATTTTGTCCTCTGTTTGCCAAACATTTTAATTTGTTGTTTTTCTAGCACTGAAGAAGCCAGCATGGTTTTGCCTTTTCCTTGCATTTCTGTCAGTGTGTTAAATTCATACTATTAAATTTGTAAAGGTGTCAGCAGCAATGTGCACAGCTCTGGAAACACAGTTGCATACTAGAAAATTGCCATGTAGTCCACCTATTGCTTTTCCTTTGTATAAAAGGCACGTTGCTTGTTAATTACACACCACAGTACATAGAACAGAGGGAAGTCGGGCAGGCAACGAACACACTGAGCCGTATCATCCCCTGTGGTGTAAAAAAGAAGAGAATGAAAAGATGCACCAAAAATCTCTTCTCAAACAGAGCAGCGCAAAGAGCACCCAATATCCCCATCAACCCCAGGTGAGTTTTTTTTCTGTGAACACAAATCAATCGGTGTTGCAGTGAGTGAGGAAGCTTCAGCAATGAAAGGGCAGCATTTATCTCCGTGCAGTAAAAGCATCTGAACTTATATCTTCTGGATGCCCAATATGCAGCCAATTGTACATGGCCGTATTTTGCGAAGGGACAAACTCTGTTCACCAGACTTGCTGTTTTACTGAGCTGCACTCCAGAGCAGGGGAAAACTCTTGCTAACATCTCAGGAAGCCAAAACGTGCAGACTGTGGCTCAGCACTGCAGATCACCCAGTTAACCCTGTGTGGTATCTTCACCACCACACTGCAAGTGGGTGTAGAACAAGAAGTTTGTTATGCTAAGCAAACAAGGCGGCAGATACTGCACAAACATGTCAGCACAAACAACCGAAAAAAAGTCATATTAATGGTTCGATGGGTAAAGAGAGGCTGCCTGCAGAAGTAAGGCCCATGGGCAGCTGGTGCAAACATTGACTGTAGTGGTCTTCAACAAGCATGGGAGACCTGCACCAGCAAGGTAGCATTCCCCTCTCCCTCTCTCCACTCACTAAATGCAAAGCATTCCAACGGATACTATGATTTTTTAGGTGTCATTCTACCTCTCATGCAGTTTAATCTCAAGTTTTAAACAAATTGCAGAGGGAAACATTCTGAGTATAAAAAAGTAAGATGCAGACTTGCTGTACAAGACACAAAACCATGAAAAGATTTTTTAATATGACCATCGGAGACAATAGCTAAGAAAAAGAAGGCATATACATAAGAGACGTATTACCGATTATGAGAACAATAAATCACAGACACAATGCACCAGCACTTAACAGCTGAAGACAGAATATGGAATAGCACCTAGCCACAAAGAGACAAGCTCAAATAAATGTACTTCTAAAGTATGGAACAATCTACCCTATATACGCTGTGCTTACTGAAGGGTAATCACCCTACACTACTATCACAAATGGGTGTGTTTTCAGGTGCAGTAATGACGGTGAACATTTTATGGCCACCTCTGTCACTGTTCAGCCGCTTTATTTTTTACACATATTATTACTTTACATTGATTCTAGACAAAGGAGAAAACAAAAGACTCATGGCTTTAGAAACTTCTTTACAAGAGGCTGTACCTAGCTTTCCTCGCAGAGGGCCTGATCCAGATTCCACCAGTCAGTGAGACACTTTCCATTCCTTTAACATAACTTTGTCCAAAACAAATAAGCATGTAGGAACGTGCACATCTTGCCAGTCGACCGACCCAAGCATGTGATAGCAATTTCATGGTGATTTTCTTTATCTTGCATTTTTGTACTCCATTTTATTTTGACTTTGCAACACAAAGCGTTCCTGTTCTACAAGCAGAGCCACTAGGCAGCAGGTAATAATATAGCTGAATAATACAACTGCAGAAGCCAATAGCAGTTTATTAATTCGTGCAGAGTTTAGTTTCCTTTAACTCATGACTACGTGGGTGTATTTTCTAAATTCCTATATGCATTATAGTCTGGATGAAAACTCCTGAGACGAGAACCTTAAATACTGTACAAAGCACAAAAGGGCTAGAAGCCTTACCAGATGACAAAGCAGCCCTACACAGCTCTGCACCACTACAGCCAACACACCCATAAAGGCTCCCTTCCTTCTCAGAAGGAAGCTGTCAACAACGGCTACAGGGAAGGGCAGGCTGACACCAGCAGGGAACACCAATATTCCAACGGGGAATACAACCGAAGGTGCCGGTTGTAAACAGATATGAATACTTAAGCCAAGAAATCTATCTGTACAGATCTATGCCCGTTCAGGATTTATCCCAGAAATTTTAAAACAATCCCTAAGAAACAGGCAGCTCTCCATGGAAAAATACCTGCGTCATATTGTTATAACTGTTGTCTTCCAGGCAAAAAGACACTGTTGAGAGGCAGTAAACACCACAGCAAGGGAAAAAAACCAAACAACCCAAAAGACAAAAGACCTTGAAACATATGAAACATATTGGGAAAGCTTCCTTTTCAGTTGCTTTGAGAAACAGCAGCTCAATCAAACCAACGACACTGAAAGAACTGCTTTTTTTTTTTCTTCTTCTTCTTTTTTTCAAATTAACATTTAAGGTAAGTCATTTTGTCAGACTGATAGCCTTTTAACTGATGTTTATTTTTCCAACAGATTACACAGGACAGGCTGATTAAAATAAACACTTTGTTAGTTTACCTTTAAATGTGAAACTTAAATCAGAATGACCAAGTCCTGTACTACTAACCAACCTTTGAAATGAAAAATGCATTACTCCTAAGAGTGGTTATATTTTTATCATACACAGCTTATTTGTCCACGTTCATCTCACATTGCTTTGATATTTGTCATAATCCAAATAGTTACTACAAATCTAATTGTGCCATCAAAAGAATAAGAGAACAAAGTGACTATACTAATAATTCAAACAGCAAAACTGGTCAAATACCAAATGAAATGAGAAGATACAATACAATTTACATTTTGCCTCAGCTAAATTTCACAAAGGATCTCTATAGGGAGGGAAGAGCATACTACTTATCTACATTTGATTATAAATGGCACTCATTGCATAAATCTATCTTGTACAACAATAGGGTGGTTTCTCATTTCATCTCTTTAAAACATATATAATGCAGCAAACACAAAATGTCTTTCAAAAGCACAGAGTAAATTCCAGTACTAATGTCCTTCATTTTGAGATAAGAGTAAGAACTGATTATTTGAGGAGCTTGCTCTCATCATGAGACTAGGCTGTATGACTACAGTGTATATTCAGAAACACCTTACTTCTGGAGGAGCTCTGCTGCTTGCATTTCAAGATATAAAAAGGGACAGAATCTTCCCATCAGTTTGTCCTACACACATGTAATAGAAAAAGAACAAGAAAAATTACTTATGTTCAGCTTAAAAAAAAAAACACCACCACACAAAAAAAAAAAAAACCAATGATTAAAAGACCCCGATTTACAAACATGAAGATAAGCAGCTTTGTTTTCTGAACCTGTCTGTGAGTAGCTCTGCTGACCCCAGAGAAGTAAGTTCAGGCTCGTTTTCTATGGAAAATCAGTCTTACGAGAGACAACGCATTTTTTGCAGAGACAAAAACCTGTTTGGGAGTAAATTGAGAATTAAAGTACATAGATTCTTTTTATCTGATCACATACTGGTGAAATAACAGAGATAATTTGAAGAGAGGAGAATAAAAATGGTTTGCATTGGAGATTCAATACTCTATTACTTAAGGATAAAGAATTTCTAATAGCCATTAAAACGAAAATCAAGGAATATATAAATTTTAATTTGGTCTCTGCTTCATATCATAGTGTACCAAAGGCTTTCAAAGTGACTTTTAGAGGATGGATTTTAGGTGTATGACATGAAATTAGGAAATGCCAAAGGCGAGAAAAATTTGAGCTATTAGCAAAGCTAACAATAAAAAATTAGAACATCAAAAATCCCATAGTAAAAAGCTTATGTAGAATTGCTACAGATTAAGGCACTATTGAATAATATTGCTGTTAAAGAAGCCAATTATTTTTATAGAGCAAATAAATTTTTCTATGATAATTCATATAAAACTGGTAAATGGTTAACTGCCTTAATAAAAGAGGAAGAAAAATCTCAACATAACAGCAATTTATACAAAACAAGGGGTGATAATGAACAAGAAGAATTAGGTACATGGTATCTCCAGGGCACATTATGAGACTACATAAATCTGAAACTTCAAAAGATGATATCCAAATTTGGGGACTGAAAATTAAAAAATTGAGTCTTACCTATCTTTTCCTCAACACTGGAATAAAGAGGTTGGCTATGGTCCAACAGACACTGAGAACAGTCAGACTTCAGTGACACCAGGCAAAGGTGGCTGTCCATCAGATTTTTTAACGGTGTATTTAAAGCACTTGGCCTCTTCATGCCACGGACCTTTACATTTTCTTTTGAATGGAGCTAAATATTCCCTATTACGTTACTGAAATCATTCCTATTTTGAAACAGAAGGAAAGGTCTTTATGACTGTTCAGCTGTCAGCCTTTTTTTCCTCATTTGTGAAAATACCAAAATGCTTAGTCAGCAGAATAAGAAAATAGTCGTAGACCTCAGACGGGTTAGTCCAACAAAGACTAATTGTATTTGGTTATTTTCATATTGTTCCCACTTAACTCTGTTTTGCTGTAGAAAACTGTTTTCTGTCTGTTGTAGAAAGAACAGACTTGTTCTTCCATTTAGCATTTGCTATTCAGGAACAGACTGACAATGCAGGAGCGTGGATGTACAGGTGTCTTCCATTTAACTCACCTACCTCTCCCTGATGCTACTTGAAGAAGTTTTGTTTCATCCTGTATAAAGATTTATGCTGAAAAGAACAGGACACTTGGTCTCTGCATGACTCCTGGTCTCATACACAACCTACTCCAGCCGACCCATGTTCTTCTGCTCAGGATGGAATTGGTAGTCAAGGCGACTCAAGCACACCATGTGAAGTTTAAAACCTTAGACTTCTTCTTTCTCGTTTTCATTTTCCTCTGAAGTAACATGAAAAAACTTGTGCCTGGGGAAGTCAAAAGCAATAGTGTTCAAGATTAGGATAGGAACACACACTGTCTGGAGATGGGTCATCCCTAAAGGGGATATATTTACACTTGTCTAGCTAAAAAGAAATCCTTTGTTTGGTGTCTTTGCACTATCTGATTTTGGTTGCTAATGTTAGACTGACGCTTGCATTGCTTGCAAGAGAAACTGATTGTCCTTTCCAAGGTTTTTGTGTAGACTTGGTAAAGATAGGGAAAGGAATTACTAAAGGTCATAGAAGACATTACCAATTCGTTACACAGGTATCAGTCCCCCCTCAAGAAAACTTGCCCTTTGATGGAAGAATGGCTTTTGTTTTACAACTCTTGGGGTAGGGACGGTTGCATCTCATTGGTGTGCTGGCACAATAGTAGATACCCTCAAGCTTTATGATTATTTAGCACCACGGGGACTATTAACTGCTGGTAAGACTGCAGTCTGAGTTATTGGATTTCAATAACAGTTGCAGACTTGGCCTTTAATCTAATTTCCAGTGTGCTGTTTTATTTCTGCCTCATCCAGCATGGTGTCAGAAATGCAGGATCAGGCCCTTCAAATTTGCTTACGGACTGCTAATAAAACTCAATGCAGAACTCATGGTTTGAGGTCAATATTTAACAAAGGACAGAGCAAGACTTTTTAAGAGACATTTTAAAAATATTTAACAGTTTGACTTCTTGTGATCTTAACAGTATTTTCATTGTAAATGGGTTCAGTGAATTAGTGCATTTCAGAAAGGCGTAGCAAAGAAAAAAATTAGACTTGTATTCTTTGTGCTTTTATAGCAAATTAAACATTAGAATTATTTATTTTTTTTTAAAGAAGAGCATGTGTGCGTGCTCAAGGGATCTGTTTCATTTGCTTGGGCATCTTTTTATAGTACAAATTTATGATCCATACAATTTGGAAGATTTTGTGACGATGAGCAAGTGACTGACAATGTTACATGAATCAAGAGACTAGCTACCTGAACACTGAGAAAAGAATGTGTTTTTTACAAGGAATAAACACACAGAAGTTTCTTAATGAAAGAATTCTGCCATACTGAACTCTCCAGGGAAGGAGAAATCTACACTACACTGGATTTTGGTCAGATGTAAGGGAAGGAAAAGGATTAATGGAAACACAAACAAATCAAAAGAGAAGGTGTGTTCTTCGTATGACTTAGCTGACTTCAGATTTCACACGACACAATGGTAGTGGAAAGCCATTTTCCTTTTCCCAGTCCCTGCTGAGACTAAATAGAAAACTGGAGGACTGGTTGGGGTTTGTCCTCATAAACAGTGATTAAAATCTTAGCTTAATGAACTCGAGATAAAATATACCTTTGCTAAAGTTTCAGCACTCTTCTTGTTCAGACGTGGTGCCAGATACCAGTGTTCCCATCTCCAAAATTACAGAGGACCCCTAGCAAACTCATAGGTCATTCACTTTCCTAAAATTTTGGGGAAGATTAACAGAAGCCATCTGCTTTTTATTTTCCAACCTTCACTGCAGATCTTTGCAAGTCCTCAGACATTCATCTTTGTAAAAAGTGAAGAAAAAGAAACAACAAAAAATTAATTGTATTTAGAATTCCAGATCTTCTTAAAGAGCTCTTCATAGTTCAGATTTGGGAAAAGAACCTGGCTTTTAAATTCAGGTATCAGATTCAATGGTGAACAGCTTGACCCTTTGTAAAAGACTTCAAGAAGTCTGGAATGTAATTTCTGCATGCACTAATGTTTAGAGAGATTCTGCATTTCTTGAACACCTTCTACAAGACGCCCAGAGAAAACAAAAACTTTTCTACCATTTACAGAACACATTATAAGCAGCCAAAGAAGAGAGACATGCATTTTGATACAAACATAGAATAACTTAGGTTGGAAGGGACCTCTGGGGGCTGTCCTGTCTAGCCACCTACTCAAACAGGTCTAATTAGATGGCACTGCTCATGGCCATGTCCAGCTCAGTCTTGAATACCTCAAAGATGGGAGATCCTCTCCGAGCAACCTCTTCCAGTATTTGACCAATATAATAGTAAACAAAAACATTTTTAGTATCTAATGGCAATTTCCCATGCTCCAACTTGCATCTGTTGCCTTTCTTCCTATTGTGCAACGCCAAATAGAGTTTGTCTCCTCTGTATCCTCTGATCAGGTGGTTACAGACAGCAGTAAGGTCCCCCCTTCTCTTTCTAAGGCTGAACAGGACCAGCTTTCACAGCCTCTCCTTGTCCATCCTGTTGTCCAGCCCCCTGACCCAGCACGGTGGCTTCCACTGGCCTGCCTCCACTATGTCAACACCTTTCCTGTGCTAGGGAGCCCAAAACTAGACACACTACTCCAGATGCAGTCTCATAAGTGCTGAAAAAAATCCAAGAGCTGGTGGTGAAGATTACAGGAGTCTGTATCAAAGGCTTTGTTAAAGTCAAAGGATGCAACATCCATTGCCATTGCCATGGCCCCAGGTCCAGTCTCCTTGTCGTAGGAAGCAATCTATACTACTTTGAAATTGTTTCAATTCAGAGCCAAGTCAAAAAAAGTCTAACCAGTTTATATTCTCCAGTTTATTTCTTTGTCCTGCCCCCTTATGCGTAGCTATATGCCCTTAGATTTTCTCTGTAGTTTCACTCATACATGAAGTTACCAACATATCACCTATACGCTCACCCAATACCAACAGAAAAAATGAAAAGCTGTTCAAAAAGGGCAGAAGTACAGAGATAAATAGTGGTAGTTGTCTGTAGTCATCTTCGCACTGGCAAAATGGATTTTTTCCACTGTCTTCCGCTGGCCCACTCAAACGCTACGAAAGTTTATTCAGGGAGGAGTAGGGCCAGTTGCCTCAGTTTCAAAGGGGAAAGAAGAATTACAGAGAGAACTGAAATGAGTCGATCTTCCCCTGGTAGCACTGCATAAAGTGTTCTAGAGGAAACAGTTGCTTCATCCCTTCCCAATCTCTCACCGGTTATTACACTAAAATGCACCCTAGACAATCACTATCATAATGAGGTTAACGGATATGATAAATTCAGCAGAAGCATTCTTTGTTTTTGATTGACTTTGTGGCTGTGAACTCCTAAATTCATCCTTCCCACACTTTACTCTGTGACTGACAAATAATTTTTAGGGCTAATCTGAACATTCGTTGACACATTTAAAGCTTTTGTGAATCCTTGAATGAAAATTGTGGCAATAAAAAGTAATATTATTTTGAAAATACCTTAGAGAGGGAGTTCCTTCTTTTTCTAGGACACCCCTCTGGTGAAGAGGCATGCTGCTACATCAGATCACCAGAGAAGAAAAGATTGTGCTCGAGCAGAGGATCCTGTGTACATTTTGCAGAGCCAGAGGGCAATTACTCTACTGTTGTCTGGCCTGCACAAACACCATACCAGGAAAAAAGAAAATTTAAAACACATTTTTAATGCTGCAAGATGGAAAGAGTGCCATGAACAACTGGCACTATTCAGTGCGTGTTATTTCACTCATTTCAAATTGTCACTGTCCCTTTTAAGAGCCATAAAAATCTTAACAGTTGTGCTGCTGTAGGGCTTACGCTTAATTGTTGTAAAAAACAAGTGGGAGTCAGTGTAATGAAAGAGGTGCTCTTGCCCTCAGATTCCTTCAGGCACTAAATTAAAGTTCTCCAAAATAGGGCATGGATCAAAACTGTTTTCTGCTTACCAGGGGAACAGTCATTTTCAGCGTAAATGAAAGCGAATGTGTGGGTTTTTCACCTGTACATGGGGATATCCTTTTATTAAATAAATTCTGGAAATGTAACAAAGTGAAAACAAACACTCTCATTCACTTTTTCTTCTGTACTCTTGCTCCTAACTTGTACCTGTACTCCACCTGTACAGCAGCAACAGTGTGCGCAGCCACTTATTCTTATCAATGTCAGCTGAAGGAATCTTTTGAATCAAGAACTGAACAGCTGGGAACATTCTTATGTTCTGGGCTAGAAAAAGGACAGTATAAAATAATTATTGGCACAGTATATTAGTGTTTAAAAATGACAGCTTTAAGATGTGGGATTAATTTTAGAAAAAATAGCACGTTAAAAGTTATATGTGGAAAGCAACTGAGGGAAAACAAGCTAACTGCAGTGGAAGAAAAAATACTGAAGCAGCTGGACAGCAGAACAAGATTTAAAAAGCTGTCTGAAGTGACTCAAACTTTCAATTTCCTCCTCTTCTGCTCTCAGTTCTGCAGAATGGGCAAGCACTCCGTCCTGGCTCTCTCCCACCTGTCCTGCCTTCAGTGCGGTTGCCTTTCTCCCCCATCTTCCTGCTTTGCTGCTTTCTCCACTTCACTAGCTTCATTCCCTTCCCTCGACCAGGTGTCAGCAGCTGGAGAGAAGACCTGTCACGCCACAGAGGAAGGCCGAGTTCCGAGAGAGCCGTGCTGCTCTGCGGGGAGCGGGGGCAGCAGGAGGAAGCCTACCAGAACTGCATCATCCCTGTCACTTTCAAACTGCTTTGCAATATTTTTAAATAAATGGGCAAGAGAAAGAATTCTTAAAAAGTGCCCTTTCAGTGAGGATCACTGGTTGCCAAGCATTAAGCACACGTTACTATACAGGATAAAGGCTCTTCTAATCATAGGCACTTTTTTATTTTACAGAAGTACAGCTATGACATTAGCCTCGTGCATGTATATGCAACCAGGGCTGGAATTTTTCAGGCAGTTTCTGCAGGCACTTTCAGCAGTGTAACTAATGACAGTATTAGCCTCATAGCAAGTTTCAAGTTGTAAATATTAAAATTGAATTGCACAACTTCAATACAAAAAGACTAACCTTTTCCAACAATGTTTTTATTTAAAGAATTGTCACTTTCAGCAGAGGAACAGATTTTGCTTAAACTAAAAAAAATAAAAAATCAAACAAAATTTTTCCCCAAACTTATCATTTCTAAGTAAAGATAGGACCATCTGCCCACTTACACCAGCTGGGTGTCTGGCCATGAATGTCTGATATTTCATGCCAAATTGAGTAGTTATCAATGGTTTATTATTAATTTATTTATTTACCAAGGGAAAAAAAAATCAATCCACAATCATTTAATTTGTATAGATTGCAATCCCATGTTTTTCCCTCGTTACATTTTTAATGCACCTGAAGAGTCTGGTTGCTGTGCTGGCCCCCAGTTTGAAGCCTAACGAAGTCCCACCACTTCCAGTGGAACTCTAAGCAAATGCTACCCTGGGATTCAGACTATAGTTTTCAAAACAATACAAACATTCACTTATCAAAATACTAATATCAACTTCTATTTGAGTGCTTTATTTATGTATCATATTTAAGTGGCTAATCAGAAGTAATAGCTTATTATAAAATACAAACGGTTTCTTATTTACATAAATAAGGCTTATCTTACTTCTCTTGCCAGTTTTGGCTTCCTTGCTAGCCATCACAGACTGTACTGGCAACCACAGTACCTTCACTGATCTTGCCAGCCTAAGTGGAAATAAATCTGATCTTTATTTTTAAATTGCATTTTAATATTGCTGAAGTACACAAGATTGACTTGAAAATTTTTGACTCAATTTTTTTCTCAGACCAGCCTTTCCTACACAGTTTGGAGTTTCACAGCTCAGTTCCATTGTCATGTTCACTGATTGCAATTTGATCTCATTGCTGTTCCTCAGCACATTGGTGGTACACAGTCACTGGAATTGTAAAAATTAAAGATTTCATCCCTTGCCAATGCAGAATTGCTATTTATTTAGTTTGGGGTCTATTTTAATTTTGACTCATTTGGGGACTTTATTCAATACACTAAGGGCTTGCTTAAACAGGGACACTCAGGAAAGTTAATCCAAAGTAATTAAAACAGTGAATTTAAAGTGGATTAGTTAAACCACATTAAACCCCAGTGTGGACTGGGGTTTAATGTGGTTTAACTAATCCACTTTAAATTCATACCTTTAGTTAATTTGGATTAATTTTCCTGAGTGTCTCTGTTTAGACAAGCCCTAAAGCCCCAATCCTGTAAACAATTTATGCACACGAGTATTTGTATGTGATGCACTTAATTAGCCTCGATTCAGGAAAGCACTTAAGCTCTGCTGAAATCAATGGAACTTAAGTGTCAATGGATAGTTCTGTCTGAATTGGGACCAAAAGCACCACATGCAAAAACGCTGCCCTGGACACTCATATTCACAGGAATCACTGTATTTCTGGATACGCTTACAAGGAACTTTTTCTGATACCCAGTTTATTTTCTTTTTGCCCTTCTGCACGAAATTTTTGTATAGCCTTGCTCGGCTCTAATTAGTTTCTCCACCTCTCTGGGCACTGATCTAACAGCTATGTGGTACATCAGATTATGCTGAAATGACTGTTTCAAGATCAAGAGGCTGGTTTCCTTACATCTTTCAGAGGAAGTGTCACCTGCAGCAAATTTTAGTTGAGCTAGTCAAGAGTACATGGTTCTCTTCATTCTTTCCAACACTAGTTCATCAGTCTCTGCTCCTCTTGCTCACTCCACTTTGCTTGATTCCTGTCAAAATTTTCAGAACACGTTAAGTAGCGCCCCTTTGTCAAACACATAGCGAATATTATAATTTTGAACATAACTGTCAGGATGTCAAGCTATGTATTTTACTAAAAAAGCACGAGGTGTTTGGTTTTCTTCTGGAAGAAGAGACTGCAGTTTTGGTTAGGTATTTGGGAAGCGTAAATAATAACTGGAGAATTACACTGAATCCTATCACTTGACATACGGATTCACTGACAGCTTACCTAAACTCCACTAAACCCAAGAATTTTAGTTACTTAAGACCCATTTCAGTTAAAGCGTTAATACCTATGGCCAAATCATACTGTAATTCAGAATAAAAATATTTTTTTATTTTTTACTTTTTTCCACGTGAAGGCTTAGGTGGAGAGTGAAAAGGATAGAACAAAACTTGTAATTAATTTTTTTCTTATGGTTGGTAAATATTTAAATAATATACAAAAGCAAAACTTCAGAGCAAGTAAGAGAATATTTACAATGGAAACTGCAAGCTGACAATAATGTCAAACAGACTCTACTGGAAAAAAATTCCTCAAGTTTTAAATCAATGTAACTTTGTTCTTAATGGTTGTGTATAGAATACATCTCACTATAGGGTCTAGAAATGCTAGAAGCACTCTACAAGTACTTGTCAGTTTCTTTTTGGCAACAGAGTTGATACAGAAACGGAGCTTCTTTTGACTTACAGGAGAAGGTGCAGTCATTAAAACTTTCCTGAGATTTTATCAGATTCCTGAGATTCCAAAATTTCCTGGATTACAGATCAAATATGAAATTTAAACGACATACCATTACAATTTAAAATACAACTAATATGTGTATGTATAATGACTTAAATTTATTTGTATATGCACACAATAATACACATGTATGCATTCAATAAAATATTTTGTCTTTAATTCACACAAATACATATTACAAATCTATGAAAACTTTTATATTGTTTGCATGCATGAGTTAACTAAGCCAAAAAGTCAAGACTTCTTACTTTATATTTTATTAAACTGGCAAATTTATACCATACTCTTTCAAAATAGATGAAATCCTGCTCCCTAGTTCATATGAGCATAATAGCTTTACACTATAGTTGAAAACCAAATTGGACATCCCTCCCCCAGCAAGGGTTGGAAACTAGAATGTATTTCTAGATACCTTACCAGGTGAGACCTGGAAGGAATGAATACAGGAAGTCAATATTTTCCACTTTCCTTACTCTTGTATTGGCTTCTACCATCACAGGTGTGCAAGCAACGTAGGAATTTTTTGCTATGAATTCCACTTACATTTCAGATGTTAAGAACTTGTATAAAACTGAGCTAGATTACAGACTCTACTAATTAAATAAATAATGTAACTAATAATGTAACTAAATATAAGCCAAGATTTTTCATTATTGCAATGTGCAGCCAAGTAAAATTGTAAAACTCTTTCTAACCCTAAGAATAGTTCAGTCAACACTCAATATATGAAACGTTATTTTCTTCACCTATGCAATGTTTACACATATTTACTTGTGAGTCTGCAGTAGGACATATTTCAAACATAAATTAAGATGGTCTAAGCAGTTTGTTCTTAATACCCCACAATCTTGCAAATACACAAATTAATAATATTTGGGATTTATTTTTCCATTATTGTTGTGCAAGTAAAAGGGATTCATCTCCTTAAAATGTTTTATTGTGGGGTGGAACCTGCATTCATGCTTAAACTGGCATTTTTAAGTGTTATGATGAGCCTAACAATCGATTGCCAATGAAACAAGAATAAACTACTTTTGGCAGATTCTGCTGTTGTTTTTCCTGCTGGCTTTTGTTCTAGCTTTTATTTTCCATGGGAAAATTTTCATATTGAAAATACTGAGAGGGCCAGATCTTCTAAGACATCCCCAAAGTGCACACACAATTAGATATCCTATGCTCATATAATTACTCCAGTAGTTATTTAGACAACTCACAATTGCCTGATTTGAGTACACAGTGGGAGCATGTGCCAAAGGCAGGTTCTTTTTTTTTTTTTTTTTTTTAAATAGTAGCACAAATCTACAGGGTTTTAAGGAAAAGGTGTTGGTACTTCCAGTAAAATTTGTACTTGGTGCTTGGTGAATCCTGCCTGTACACCTGTATCTTCAACATACGATGTGCTACAATTCTTTACATTGCCGTCGTCTCCCAAGCACATGGCACATGCTACTTTTGCATATGTTATCTAAAACGCACTGTATTCCAAAAGCAGAAAATATACATTTCCATGTATTTACAGTGGACAGGTCACTGTGATAGGCACAGAACAACTGTAGATCACTGTATGATTTCTAAATCAAATGCTGTGCCCTGTATTGAACAAAATTACCATTTCATCACTGAGCTGTTCAAAGCACTCAAAACACGGTATTACTAGACAAGAATTACATGCTTGACTGCATGGTTTTTTAAAATCAAGATCTGCTCTAATGCAAAATAAATGTAAGGAGAGACAGACAATGATGATTTCAAACAGAAAATGAAAGGATCTGTTTGAAGTTAACAGATATATGGACAAGCAAGGAAATTCACGTCTACATTTTTTTTTGTCCTGTGCTTATTTCTTTTACATCTACCAACATTTAACTTTAAATGGCTCTTTCTACTTTAAACAATCTGTTGTAGCAAGAAATTTGAATGCATTGCTGTAAAATACTATCATCAGCAGGCCGGAACCTACTTTGGTCTCTCTTTTCTTAATCAAACATCTGGAAATCAAAAACATCTGTAGACTGGCATGGAGATAAGACTTCCTCTCTTAAGCATCTTTGGCAAAACCACATGGATAAGCTGATTATCTTGCCCTGAAAAGGCCCAAAAAGCAAAAAAGTTCCTTTCTGCGAGTAAGAGGAATTTTAAGATATGTCCTCAGAGATTAGATGTAATAAATTCACCATGTAGTTACTCCTAAACTTACAATGTTTTATTCCTGTTTCACATTTCTAGGCATATTTCAGATTGATCACCTTTTCTTCCTACATTGCCCTGACATGATCTAATAGTCAGTGCCAATTTTAGGCTCATCTTTCCAAGATGCGGGTTCACATAATACTTCTGCTTCAGCTGGTATGGATGACGGAGCATGTCTCCAGTTTTTCGCCTTGTACTGGACCCCCAGTGAAAAGCCTGGATCCCCGGCCCATTACCAGGCTTAATTAGAAACCAGAGAACTGTCACAAAGAGCAGCCTAAAACACCGAGCGCTCCACTTAATCTTCAACGTTCACATCAGTCTATTGCAGTTTTCCTTGCAAGAACTGTCCCATACTAGGTGGTGCCCTGCAATAGCTCACATTCCTTCAGGATTTTTAATGAAGGACCAATGCCAAGCAAATGGCAAATTCACCGGATCTCCCCCAAACCGAAGAAAGCGAATCTTTTTGATTAAGCTGATCTCGAAGGTATGCCAGCGACCCATGCCTGCCTTGCAAATGTGTTTGTCTCAGGTGAACCACTACCGAGTTGCAGAAAATCGCGCGCAGGGAGGCGGGTTACGCCACTTCCCAGGACAGGCAGCCCCGGGGCGGCAGCCGGCACCTCCCCGGGCTCCAGCCGGGGCCACCCGGGCCAGCAGGGCCCAGCACGGCCCGGCCCAGGCCGCTCGCCGGGCCCGGCCCCCCGCTCCTTCCACCAGCGCTGCCCCCCGGCCGGCCGCTGGCGGGGAGCGGTGTGCGGGTCCTCGCTGCCCCATTTCAAGCCGCTTCCCGCCCTCACCCCGGCCTTGCGCCAGCGGACACCGCGCTCCGCGGGCGAACAGCAGCGCCTGGGGCTGCCTCGGAGGGCCCGAACACACGGGGAAACTCCGCGCTCCGAAAAGCCCTGGCGCCCTTCTGCCGGGGCTCGCTGGAGGCAGGCGGCAGCCGAGCCGCGCCACGGCCCGCGACGCGGAAAGCCCCGTCCCCCCCCCCTCCCCTTCCCCCGGCGGGCCCGGCTCCCCGGGCACCCCCAGCCCCGCCGCAGCGGGCGCAGGCGGCGGGCGGCGCAGACGGCCCGGGCCCGCGGCGCGGAGGGCGCCTGCGCGGAGGGGGCCGGGGCGGGGGGGCGGTGCCATCGCGCGTCCCCGCGTGCGGCCCGGGAGCCCTTCCCCTTCCCTTCCCCGGGCCTCCCCCACCGCCTCCCCCTGCCCCGCGTCCCTCGCAGGGCGCCGGGCCGGCGCGGGGGTCTGTGTGCCGCGCTGGGAGGGAGGGAGGGAGGCGGGGAGGGGGAGACAGAGAGAGGCTGAGCCAGATCTTCATGCCACTGCAGGCAGCAGCAGCAGCAGGTAAAACCAGCCCCAGAGCATCTGCTCCCCTTAACCCGCTTGCCCCCCTCCCCGCCGGCCGCCCTGCAGCCACCGTGCGCCGGCCCGGCCCCCGCCGAGGCCTTTCCGCGGCGGCGGCGCCTGGTCCCGCCGCCCCCGGCCGTCAGCGGGCAGCAGCGGGGCCGGCAGGGGCGGCGAGGCCTGCGCGCACCCGGCAGCCGCCGCCGCTCCTCGGCCTCCTCGGGCTCCCAGCCCCAGGGCTGCCGGGCGGGGGCCTGGTGCCGGCCCGGGCCGTGCTGGGGCAGGTGCGCCCCGGCAGGGCTCTCTGGAGGCAGCGGCCGCTTCTGGGAGGGGAAAGCAGGGGGGGAGGAGGAGGCAGGTTTGTCACAAGGTTTCCCTCTCTGGATTTGTGGCGGTGGTGGTGGCGGCGATTCTGGTGGCTGAAGAGGGAAGTTAAGGTCTTCATGGGTTTCCCCCCGCCCCCCCCCAGGCCTTGAAAGACTTATTAGAATCTTGGTTTCCCTCCACTTTTCCTGCCCCAGCGCCTCGCTTCCTCCCTGCTCTCACCTCTCTGACTCAGTCTGTGCTAGCTGCCCAGTATATCGCCATCAGTGGTAGATGTTTCACTATCACACTTTTTTTTTTTGTTGTTTTTGTTTTTCTTCCTTTATGATACATTAGTTCATGTGGTATACAAGTCCGGATTTCAGTTCAGGGACTGCAGTGCTCACATCTTAGCTGTTTGAGAGTTTTATACTCTTAGGTTACTGTACCATACCCATTAGTAGTTTAGTTTAGCTACATGTCCTATGGTGTTACACATCCTGGGGGCTTTAAGTCTGTTTTTAAGAAATACTTGTTCCATCCTATTGCCGTAGCATTACTTTACTGGTTTATATGTGTGAAAGTGGTATTTATGTGGAAGAGTCATGTTCCAAAGTCTACTGGGATTGCACTCGGGAGACAATACTCTTCTAGTTCTGCCACTCGGCTCCACAGCATCTATGCACTGCTTTACTTTCAGTAGTCCTGCTTATTTTTCCCTTACAAAGCACTCTGAAACTTGGTTAAAAAGCACCACATAAGAGAAGTATTTGTTTTTGGACCAATGAAACTTCATTAAAGTTGTTGTTTGTCAGTTCTGTTACTTGCCACACACTAATTCAGCTGCTTCCTGATTATACCTTCTTTGTGAAAACTAAAGCTTCCAAAATGTATTCTAAATAAATATGGGCTGATTATTGGTATTGAAAATGTTTTTAAGAATTCATGGGTCATGAAACATACAGTTAAATTAATCCTAGATCCCACCTCTCTCTGAATCATCATCCATTGTTACATTTGCAGCTTGCGGGTTGCAATACTGTAAGATTGAAATCTAGGCAATAAGAAAAAGATATTGTTTGTGGATGATGATTTCAGTTTTTGAAACCAGTCCTTTTTTTCCCATAAATGTAATAATTGTCTGATTTAACAGAACTGTGAATCATCAGTTGTCAAACTTCTCTTTTACTGACACGTGGCCCGTGTACAACCTAAATGCTGCTGTCCCAAAAGTCATATGTATATATATAATGGTAGCGATTACTGGAATTGTTACAGTTAAGGTTATTCAGACTGTCATGTAAACACAGAATTAGACACAGCGTACTCCAAAGAAATTGTTGAGTTTGTAAACTTTTTTGTATGTTTTCTTACCTGAAATAGATAACTCTGCTGCTGAGCCAACAACGGGAGCTTACCCTTGTGTAAGCTGTGAACCTACACGTAATGAATTTCAGTGCATAACAAAGTATGAGACACTGAGCCATTACTGTTTTTACATATGAAGTGCATACTGTGAAGGCAGTGCATTTTTTTCCCCTCTAGATTTTATGATGGCTTCATAATTTAGCTACTGCAGATATGGTAAACTCCTGTGAAAACTGAACATTTCAAAAGATACTAATGGCATCCTTTTGTTAGTGAGATGAAAACTCAAGTCTGTTCTCCATCTTTGTGGATGGGAAGTTGACCAAGTAAGGCTTGTACTGTTAGCTTTGCTTAACGTTTAAACTGACAAGTGAAACATGCAAGAACCTTATTTCACCACCTCAGAAATCTGAGGAAAGCCACAGACTTGATTTTTAACAAATAGTTTTTCAGTTTCTGCAGCAATATTAGCAAAGTTTACTTGTCATACAGAAATGGTTCAGAGCTTTTCTTAAACTACTGTGCCACCTGTGAGAGTGGCACTTGCCTTTGAGAAATGTGAGACCATTCCTCTTGCATTTTTCCTTCTTTGCCTTAGTGTTGACTTTACTCAAATGTTATTATTTTCTCTTTTGTTTGCATTTGCATCTTTTGGACTTTGGTACCTTGTATTAATATGCAAGAACAATGTGATTTGGTGGAAATGTGTTACACATTCTCTGCCTGCCTGTGATTTATACTAATGTAGCGATCATCTTTCCTGTCTCCAGGTTGTTCTTGCTATTATTACTTCATTTTTCACTGGGGAAGGGCTATGCAAAGAACTGTTTTACACTTTGCCCTGGAAGGTATGCTGTTGACAAAGTTTTAGAAAGCTTACTTTGTGCTCCATCTTTAGGATTTTTATCTTAAACTGTTAGGTATGCTGCTGTAATTGACAACAGCTGTTCCTGAGAATTGTGGAGGGTAGACAGTTTCTAAGATAATCAGTTCCTAGTCCATTTGAGGCTTTGTTGATTAGCACGTGTAAGAGCATTTTGGATCAGGAGCCAGTGATGTCTGCAGAGTGCAAATGTGGTATGTTATCTAAACTGTTTGACTTAGACTCTACATGGCTCTGTACTACATAAGCTATAGGTTTTGTGTGCTTTTTCTTCTAACCCTGGAAAGTGCCCAAAGCAGTTGTCTGTAGTCTATAAAGTAAACACAGTTCTTTGGCTGAGTTGTGCTCTCAGAGGAAGAAGGCTGTTAAACATGATAGAAAGAGTTGCTCGCCTGTGTTTGGTTGCTACATTAGTGAGGCTTAAATGCACTATTTTTGATCTTCAAAAGAAGGGGTATAGGGAAATGCATACCATTTCCAGTTTCTAGGAAGGTTACTACTGTGGTCTGTGTTTTACTTAAGAATATTTTTACCAGTTACCCAAGTGTGAGGTTTTTTTTTCTGATGTCACAGCTTCTGTGACCAAATACTTTTAAAAAAAAGGACATGAAAATGATGCAGAGTTTGAGGTCCCTGTCATACTGGATATAATCTTAATCTGATAATTCACATTCTTTTTATTGATGTTGAGTGGAAAAAAAGCATGATTACTCTGAATCTTGTGGGACTCTGTGTGTGACAGTCTTTGAGGAGAAATGGTTGACCATATTTATGACCATATTAACTCTGAGAGTTAAGGAGTAAGAGCCAAGCTGGCGCAGTTAGTCAGACTGCACCCAGACCTTGAAAATGAACAGTCAACGTTTAGCGTATTTTGGCTAAAGGTTGATGAATTACCAAACAGAATAGAAATGCCTCTGTTAATGATTAGATGTAGATTTCCCAAAAGCACTGAGTCGTAAGGTGACCTGAAGTCTGCTTGGAAGTAGTTTGAAAATAATAGGAAGAATCACTTGTTACTGATGTAGAACTGAATGCAGCAGAAAATAGACAGTATCATGGTATCCGGTGTTCTATTGAAACCCCCCCCATATTTTCTTTCTGTAGTATTTAGCTTGAGGAGCTTTTTGTTCTGCTAATGGGCTGGCAAATTGTTACTTTAGGTTTATTAAAGAACCTCATTATCACACTACTAACTAATCTACTTGTGTGTTTGTGAAAAGTTCATGTGCTCGCATAAGTTGACTTGCATTTAGTACTTTATCATGTAGTGGTGCATTAGAGTAGAGATCAAACATATCTTAATACATGAACATTTTACCTTATATATATTACAGCGTCAGTTTTTGTGTCAATGGGTTTGTTTTCTGAACTTCTAGTTGGCTAAGTTTTGGGTTTTTTTTTTTTTGTTTGGTTTTGTTTATTTTTTTTTTAAGTACTTAGAATCTACCATTTACTTCTCTGGATGACTTGTTTCCACCACACATCTTTACCACTATTTAAAAATAAGGCATGCAGTTGTTGTTTGAACACATTTGAATGCATCTGTCATTCACTGGTTCTTGTTACCTTGTTTGTATCAGACTGCCTTAAAACTTCATCTGTCCCTTTGATACCGTATTTTCACTCCTCTGTGTGGTGGGAGTCCCTAGCGTTTAAAGGCAGATACAGATTTTAAAAAATGTAGTTTTAAAAAAGCATCAATAGCTCATAGCTTTGCTGGGCTGACTGCTCTAGGACTCTTGGATAGGTTTAACGAGTATGCTGATTTAAAATCTTTGTGTCTCAGTGTTTTTTAACATCTGATCTGGAACATCTGTTTAACAAATGAGTTGGAAAGAAAATCAATGTGATGTGATACAATTATACCATTTCAAGTCTTTCCAAGTATAAATTGAAATTATTTATTGATTATTTTTTATCTTTCCTTCTGATTTTTAATACTTGTGCCACCTCTGTCTAGTCATGGGCCTCTGCTGTTGTTAAGGTGTTTGTTACTGACTCTCTTGGCTGTGTCATACATGGATGTTTTATGTTTCTCAGTTGCTACACTCCATAACTCTGATGGTGATCCAGCCTCCCCTTTTCTACATTGTTGATCCTGCTTTTTATTTTTTTTTTCACACTTGCTTCTTTTTTCAAAAACATTGGGGGATTTGAATTACTAGGATGAACTGTAGCCAAAATTGTCCTGTTTGTTAGCTGTAGAATTGCCTGACCATAGATAAAAGCCCTCTTAAGGAAGTTTTCATTTTCATTTTTTGTATCTAAAGAGTTTCCTTCCCAATTAGTTTTGTTTGTAACTCTTTTCCCATTCAGAAGTTTTGAAAACTTAGCAATATGACTGTGTATGTGTATTGTATGTTTACAGAGATGTCAGTAATCTCTGTCTGGCTATGTAATGTGATCATGATCAGTAATTCTTAGGCTATACCCAGTTTCTAGTCCAGTGACTTACTTATTTTTAGCTGTTATAATGGGATATATGATAATTTCTCTGTTTTGTTATGGTGAGTGCGGTTAGAAAACCGTTGCTAATGATTTTTAAAAAACTGATGTTTTTACTGTTGGCGGTTTAAGATCCTGAGATACTAGGTTTCATTATTAAAGACTTCAGTTTGACATTTTTCTTTCAGTGCATTACAAATACAAGCTTACAAAGTAAATCCTACTGTTCTCTAGCTTGAGCTGATGGCTGTAACAGACCTCTACTGTCACCACCTTCTGAGTGAGCTGTCTTGTTTAACTCTTAGACCCACATGTAGTCAGTATCCTTTGGTTCTAAACTATCATGTAACGAACATCTGAACAATGTTTCCTGAAACAGGCTTGTGCCTGCTTGATAATAAGTGGTATTTTTATTTGATCTCTAGCTTTTACACAAGTGGACTTTTGGCCTTTTTCCTTTGGGGAAGGAGTATAGCTGTGTGATGTGTATTGAGAACAGACGTGAGTTTTGGGAAGGTGTGGAACTTGTTGAAAGGTTTAAAAAAATCTTTCTAGAACTGTAGAAGTGCATTTTTGCCATTTAGACTTCACTCTGACATTACCATAAGAGTCGTGCCTGGCATCGGATGAATTGCCACCCAGGCTGTTTTGTCACTTACAGTGGTCAACAACAGGTGTTTAAAAGGGAGTTACCAAAAAATTCCGGTTGTGGAATAATTGCTGTGCTGTGGAGCTCCTCAAATTCTTGTCAGTACGATGCTGATCCTGAGTGTTCTTCCCTGTAGTGTTTTTCTGGTTGATATGTAATTTTATATAGGTGGGCGTTTTCATTATCCATGGAAATATGTACTCTTTTTACAGATTTTGCGGTGTTGTATTTATAATCTACCTTCTCAATGTCATGCACAGCACTCCATCCTGAATTGTTGAGTAGCTTGAAGCTCAGTAGTTGCCTGAGCAGCACTGATCATTATTTCTTATCTACTGTGCTCTAGATGTGTCAACAACAAATTTGATTTGCCAGCATGCTGCCCATTTACTTATATTTTTTAACGTCATTAATCTCACATGGTGTTGATGAATATGATCATATTCTGGGTCCTGAAATTTTCCATTAGCACTGGTGGATGTGACCAGTGGCTCCTGCATCCTGTATGATGTGGCTATACACACTTTTTCCTCCAACCTTTGTTTTTTTCCTTCTGTCATTGTTCACAGCAAGGCAACATCTATATCTGAATGAAGATCTGCCTATATTTTGCTGATTGAAACTTGACATGTTGCAGGGGTGAAAACTGTTGGTATCTTTTCTGATCTTCCCCAACAGATTCTCTTTCAAACTTAAGTTTATTTTTTTAAACTGTGATTTGTTTTTCTTTCTCCTCTGCTTTAAAAGGCCTTGTCAGTTTCTCTTCTGAAAGGGCAGTGGGAAGCCTGACCTCTTTTAAAAGTAGAGACTTTTAAGCCTGGAATGGTGTGTTTCATGTTTATTTTGTAATTGTTATGTCAACATGCTTGCTACAATGTAAATCTGTGTAAGAGGCAATTCAGTGTCAGGGTGGTACTTGGACTTCGTTTACCTTTTTGACTAAACTTTATCTGGAGTATTCATGATTCACGTTTGTTAGTTTTGTAGAGCCTTTCATCTATAAATGAAAACAGCAATAATAATTTTCAGTGAGAGGGAAGCAACTTATTCAAGGCCAAACAACAACTCAAAGGGGAAGAGCCAGTCAGAACCCAGATTTTATAATATCCCATCACAGCTAAAACAGGAGCACACTGCAAAATATTTAATAAATCACACAATTTAAATAAGCTTGTTAAATGGGAGAAGTGAAAAGTAATATAAACATTTTAAATAGTAGCCTATGTGAAAGAAAGTTGAGAAGTGAAAGAGTAGATACGTCAGGAGAATAGTACTAATGCTTATGGGACAAATACAAGGAAACACTTGGTATACTTCTCTTAATGTAAATCTGATAGATTATTTGATAATTGTGCTGGGGAGCATAATGGGGTTAGGAATTTCTTTCATGAGAAGGTGGCTCTCAGCTGATATTCATGTTTGTTTTGCGTGTCCTGCTTCCTATAAAACTTGTCTATACTTTCAGCATGGTGGCTTGGACACCTGTAGCATATACAGCCTGTTATTTCTATTGGAACCACATATTTAAAAAAATATATGTGGGAGCCTTGCTTGTTTTCCAGTTATTTATGCATCAGTAGTATAGTCTTTCCTGCTTTAAGCCTGACTCATTTTTAATTTACATCATTTACATGTATGCCTATGGTGCTAATAAATATATCCAGTTTGGGGAAAAGTTAAAAAAATTCAAACACATAACTGTGCAATTCTTTTATTTAGGGGTGTGTGTGTGTGTGTATTTTTTGTAGACTGAAAACTAAACATGGTGCTGCTTGTGATGATACCTTTTAAAGTTTGTTATACCCCATAATCTTGATGTACAATGTGTTAAGCAGTCTAGGCTAATATGCCAAAGATATCACCTCCTTTGGTTTTCACTGTAGATTCACATTTTTATGTAAAGCTTATACTAGTTATAGCCCGCCAATTTTACTGCTTTGTGAAAATGTAGCAGATAATATTGAAAAGAGTCTTTTCATTTGAAGTGTGCAGAAATCTGGATTCCTGTAAATTTAATTTTTGTGGCTGGATGAAAGAACAGTGGTTGAGCACAAGTAGAGGAAAGTGCAACAAGCAGGAAGTTTCTGACTTCCTGTAGTCAGAGGACACTCATGTCCCAGTCAGTGGAAAGGTTTCTTCCAAACACACCAGTCAGTTATATATATTCATTGTGCACAAAAAACATTTAAAGCGTTCAATCAAAAGCCAATGTCTTGAAAGCTAAAAAAAAAACCCTAGCATTTTAGATTAATAGAGTGGGTGAGTTACAGTTATGAGTTGTTGCATTTTTTTTTAAATGCATTTTTTAAAGAATGCAGCTAGTTAGAAGAGATGAAAATGTTTTATGAATGAAAGTAAAGTTAACCTTTTTATTTGTGAATTTACTTCACAGTTTTCTGGGGAGATATGACAGAGTGAAGTGTCCATTGAAATTTTTTTTGCTACGTTGTGTATTACTACAAATAAGTTCTTTTTGGGCAGTTCTCCTTTCAAATGAAAAAAAAAAATAATTAATATAATTGTTCCTATATAGCATTTCTGAAAAATACTGTAAGGAATATAAATATTTTGCACTTGGAACTTTTCCTTTTTTTCACAGGGTTCCCTTCTGTAGTCAGGATGGGTTTAACTAGTAGAAAGCTAGTTTGGTTTTTGGATTTTTGCAGTGGTCCCGACTCTCATTTATTATGCTTCCCATGAGTCTGGATTTGAAGATTACTCAGGTGCAAGATGACAGCTGATGTTCGACTGCAAGTCAGGGAGTTGGAAAGTGGTTTAAGGGATAGAGGTAATGAGATACGTATAGGGCAGGATGTACTTCTCCATTTCCAGCTGATTACTAGCTGTTTGTGGCCCCTTTCATACTACAGATTTTTCAGAAATTCAGTGTATATGGACCCCAGCAGTTTGCTGGTTGCTTTTGGTTTCCATCTTTGGTCAGTGAAATTTATTGATTTGACACACTCTCAAGATAAAAGGTCAAACTTCAGTTTGCAGAGATGGAAAAGCTGGCCAGTCTTCTCTCTCATATTATTTTTGTCTTGAGTCTTAGGTATGTTCTTAGGGTGAAGTGAGAGGAATTCTGTACCTGAGAAGAAATGAAAACATATACTGAACAGATACAAGTTAATGCTAATTTTCAGTAACCATATCTGATGATGTCAGACATATACTTGGTGCAGTTGTGTTGCCTTTACCCAAAAATGCAAAATCCATTTATCACAAGGTTTAGCCCTTGTGAAACAGTGGGGAGGAGCAAAGGACAGTAGCAGCAGCTGTCACTGGACATAGCTCCATTTTGATGTAGTGCATGACTGGAATGGATTGAGGTACACATACAGAATGACCAAGTGGCACGATGAGCTGTTGCAAATCCAGTGGAGATGGTATGTTACTTTAATGGCACTCCTGTGCACACTCTACAGCCACATTGATTGGAGAGGGTCCTAATTTGGTTTTAGTATGTTTACATGTTTTTGTTCTGGTCTTTAGGGATTTTAGATAAACTGTTAAAGTTCTTGTGTCATAGAGTCATTTAGATCAGAAAAGACCTTTGAAATCATCAAGTCCAACTGTAAACCCAGGATCGCCATGTCTGTCACTAAACCATGTCACTGAGCACCACACCTATGCGTTTTTTAAATACCTCCAAGGACGATGATTCCACCACCTCCCTGGTAGTCTGTTCCCATGCCTGATGGGAAATTTTTTTTCCTAATATCCAATCTAAATCTACCCTGTTCTAAATTGGAGGCCATTTCCCCTTGTCCTGTTGCTAGTTGTTTGGGGGAAGAGATGGACACTCACCTGCCTACAACCTCCTTTCAAGTAGTTGTGGAGAGCAATAAGATCCTTCCTGAGTCTCCGCTTCTCCAGACTAAGCAATCCCAGTTCCTTCAGCCACCCCTCACAAGACTTCTGCCCTCCTTTGGACATGCTGCAGCACATCTAAGTCCCTCTTGAAGTGAGGGGCCCAAAACTGAGCGTACTATTCAAGATGTGGCCTCACCAGTGCTGACTACAGGGGGATGATCACTGCACTGGCCTGGTCCTGCTGGCCACACTGTTTCTGATACAAGCCAGGATGCTGTTGGCCTTCTTGGCCACCTGGGCACACTGCTGGCTCGTGTTCAGCCGGCCATCAACCAGCACCCCCAGGTCCATCTCTGCCAGGCGCTTTCCAGCCACCCCTCCCCAGGCCTGTAGTGCTGCGTGGGGTTGGTGTGAGCCAAGTACAGGACCCAGCACTGAGCCTTTATTGAACCTTGTCCAGTTGGCCTCAGCCCATAGGTCCATCCTGTCCAGATCCCTCTGCAGAGCCTTCCTATGCTCCAGCAGATCAACATTCCCCCCAGGTTGGTGTCATCTGCAGACTTACTGCAGGTGCACTCAAGCCCCTCATCCAGATTGTAAATTAGAATATTAAACAGGTCTGGACCCAATACTGAGCCCTGGGGAACATCACTTGTGACTGGTTGCCAACTAGAGGTAGCTCCATTCACTATCCACTCACTGGTCTCTGCCATCCAGCCATCTTTTAACCCAGCATGGAGTACACCCATCCAGGCCATAAGCAGCCGGTTTCTCCAGGAGAGTGCTGTGGGAAATGGTGTCAAAGGCTTTACTAAGGTCCAGGTAGACAACATCCACAGCCTTTCCCTCATCCCTCCCTAGGCAGATCATCTTCTTGTAGAAGGAGATCAGGTTAGTCAAGCAGGACTGGCCTTTCCTAACCCCACGCTGGCTGGGCCTGATGCCTTGGTTGTCCTGCACATGCTGCACAATGGTGCTCAGGATGATCTGCTCCACAGCCTTCCCTGGCTCTGAGGTCAGGCTGACAGGCCTGTAGTTTCTCAGATCCTCCTTCCTGCCCTTCTTGTAGATTGGTGTCACATTGGCTAATCCAATGTCCAGTCTTCTGAGACCTCTCCAGTTTGCTAGGATTGTTGATAAATAATGGAGGGTGGCTTGGTGAGCTCCTCCACCAGCTCTCTCAGTACCTTCAGGTGAGTACCATCTGGCCCCATAGACTTGTGCCTAAGTGGTGCAGCAGGTCACTAACTGTTTCCTCCTGGACTGTGGGGACTTCATTCTGCTCATCCTCATCCGGTCTTCCTGCTTAGGGGCCTGAAAACCCAGAGGGAAGCTGGTCTTGCTATTAAAGACTGAGGCAAAGAATGCATTAAGTACCTCAGGAGTATAGTAGAAGAAAAATATGTAGTCCTATGTATAAGTCAGTATTCAAAACTGGCATATGCCAGGAACTAGAGCATGCTGTTGCTGTTTCATAGCTTCTGGGTGAGACTAGATTTTTACATTAATTTACAGTAATAGTGTATGATCAGTCATGGTTATAATTTCCACTGTGAGTAATTTTATCTGAGAAGAGGGCAAATGTGGGCTGAGTGAACATCATTTTACTCCTGTAACAGTTTACCCAGATTGAGTCTACCAACATACTTTTATCCCATGCTACAATTTTTGTAGGTTGACTGGAGTCCTTAATTTTCTAGAGCTGCTATTATTTGTCATTTAGTCCATAAGCATGTTAGACACCTCCTAATACAGATAGTCTTTTGCCAGTGTTTCAAGGTAGTTTTTTCAGTATCTCCCATTTTCTAGTATGCTCAGAAGCTCCAGACTCACACCATCGCCTTCCAGAAGAAATGAATCAATCTAGCTCAAGCAGTATGAGGTTGAGAAAGAAGAATGGCCAGGTAGAAAATGGGTAACTAGGGCTTAAACCAGTGGGCTGAAGAGGAAAACCTTCAATATAAAGCTTATTAATTGGCATTGAATAGCCTTTTTTTCTTTTTTTTTTTTTTCCCTTTCTTTTAAACACTGTGTTTCTTTTAGATCCCTCTTACTCGTTTCTCTGTAGTCTCTCTCTGCTCTAGTGCTTGCTAGGACTTTCCTGAGCAGGAAGAACCTAGCATAATTCTAAGATTCCACCTTCTGGAAAAATGAAACATAATGTGTCTTGAACCATTGCTGGCCATTCTTCTTTTTTATTTTTTTTACAGTGTATGTCTCGACACTTTGTTTGCCTGAATTTTTTGCATTTCAGGCTCCTCTTCTTCTTTGTTTTCAAGCCGTGTCTAGGTCCAGCGGGAACAGATGTGATGGTAAGATAGTGTCACATGTGGGTTAACCACAGTAGGCAGCTAAGCACCACATAACTGCTTACTAGAAAAGAAATGTGGGCAAGGAAGAACAAATCTATTACCAATAAAGATACAGTTTTAGATATTGAAGCAGGTTGTATTGGCTAACAGTGTTTGTGGGAGTAATGGAAGACACATGCTTTTACAAGGGTTGCCTTAGATTATTGTAAAATGATATTCAATGGTAAAGATGCAAATAAAAATAATGTAAAATTGCTGATGAGAGGCTTGATCATTAAAGACAGCTCTCTTTACAGTTGTTGAAGACTTTGTCAACCATTTAGATGAGCATTTTAGAAGTTGCACACTGTGTAGATTTGATTGGGAGGCAGTTGGATAAGTGGGAAAAATGATGATTTTAGATGTATAGTCAAGTTGATGCTTACATGTATAGATCTTACTAAAAGCAACAATAACAAAGTTTCAGATGAGATGGGAATATATTGGAAGATGAAGAGGGGCTGATGAAGATCACCTCCCCCTTTCAAACCTGAGTAATGGAAAATGGTGACAAAGATGTATTTGATACTGAGAGAGAAAAAGCAGTTGAGGATTTATCATTTTTCTCAAATATTCAGTTTGATTTAGAAAGGTATCTCTAATAGTATATTACACTAAGCTGACACAGTTTCTGATGTGTTTGGTATACTACCTGTACTTTCTCCTCTAAAAATCAAAAACTTAAGTTGCCAGCAAGTCTCTAGATTGCTAGTATTGTATTTCCACTAATGTTTCTTACTCACCTTGACCAGACAACTTCTAAAATTATTATTCAGGTTAACTTCAGAGGTAGCAGTTTCATTTTTTCAACATGATAGTATTTATCTTTCAAAGTCCTGAGTTACAGTTTGCAATGATTTCATCATTGAAGTGTCCTGAACTGACAGCAATAAATTAACTGCCATTTCACTTGAGACTTATTGCTGTCTACAGTTAAGAATTTTGGTTGGTGAAATGTTATGGCCATGCCAATTTTATTTGTGTTCATTTTGCCTAGTTTTGAAGGAACAGAAACAAGCGTCAATTCCAGAATTCTGTTGTAACAGCTAGTATAGGGGTTGTCATGATTCATTGCTCTGTCTGTTTGTAGCATCCACTGGTTACTACGGCTTTCCATGTAGTACCTTCTGATATGCTAACCTCTTCCCTGTAACTTGAGATACATTTCTGTACTTTCACTGTCTTTACAGAGTGTTTCAAAGTATTTACTTTCGTAGTCTGTGCCACCATTGTGATATATTGACTTGAAGACAAGGTAAAGAATTACAGACAGTGAAATGAAATTGAAATGCAAGCAGACTTTTTAATCACATGTACATGTAAACAAATGAAAAAAAGATAACTGACATCTGTCATCTTGCATAGGTGAAAGACAGAAGGAGAAGCTCTCTCTTCCACACTGGACATTTGCTGTGATAACTTCCTCTCAGAACCCTAGCTCTGCCATCCAGCCTCTTTAGTGTATCTGAAGTGGACTGTCTTAGAGCCAGAGCTCAAAGTTCAACACTCTGCTGTAAGCTTTGTCATCCAGGACAGTTGGTTACAGATCATATGACTGCACCAAGCTTTGCTGGGCATTCATGTGCCCATGGGTGCGTGTAAATTAACAATAGTTCTTGAAAGACGAGTTATTTTATTAATAATACGACGAAAGAAAAAACAAATAAACCCCCAAACTCCCTGTGTCCTCAGACGACCTGGTCTCTTGAGAATTATTTTGTGACTTTTCTAATAGAAAAGGTCTGACATTGAGTGTGGAATAGCTGCCCCTTGTTAGTGACCCAGCTGCACCTTGATGATGGAATGGCATAGATCTATCTGCTCTAGGTCTAGAGGGAATGACAGTGATAAGGTGAGATTAAAGCTGGACTTTTCTTTCCCTATGCCCAATTAAATCTTCATTTGAAATGCCCTTCTGCAGAAATACGGTGAGGAGGGGCTGCACAGTGTCTGCCCTCTTGTACACATTGTCAGATCCTGCCAAGTGATATTTGGCAGGGAATGTATAAGGAAGTTTCTGTCACCAAAAGTAAGTGAAGAAAACTCAATACTCTGCTGGATGTGAATGGTTACATCTGAATTTAGTCCCAGTCTGTTGACTGGGTACAGTGGAAGTCTTAGATGCTGACCTCTACACAGCTTAATCACCTTGGTTTTGTTTGGCTGGATGTCTCCAGCTCATGTTTAGCCCAAAGCTGAATTCTCTTTTTGCTTTAACTTTTGTCTTAATACATCTGATCCTCACACTTTAATGTTCAGTAATGCTTGTGTAAAGTCAATTGATAATGTATTACTGACTAAGAAAAACTCTTCTTATTCATTTAGTGAAATACTCGTACAAGGCATCATGCATCTTTGACCACTCAGCTGTGGTGGATCTGGGTGTATATGCTTGTGTCACCCAGTCTGTCTTGGTTATGACAGTTCATGAAATGCATTTCCAAGCGCCACCTGTTCCCTTAATTCTGTAATGAATTAAAAAAAAAAATAATTTGGGTTTTGTTTCTTTTTTTTATTTTATTATATTTTTATTTATATCTCATTAAGATAGAGTAGATACTGGGAGATTTTCAATATTTAGTCAGTGTAAAAGGTGCTATGTATACATATAAGCATGTTGGAGTTCTAAATAGGATACATAAACCTTATATATATGTATATATATATAGTAAGCAAATTATCTTCGCTTTCAGTGAATCTTGATCCTAAGGAAGTGTCTGGAGCATTCTGGCCAGAAAACAGCTGCTGTTCCTAGAACAGCACTGAAGTGTGCATGCATGGGAAAAAAAACAGGAGAAACTGTTCTGTGATAGTTCACCATGCAAACGTTTTTCTCCCGTGCTGGTGGTGCTGCCTTAGTCTATCAGAAATTTCCTACAGTCCTACAGGTGGACTATATTTACTAAAGTCTACTTGATAGGCATTGCTATCTTCAGTGACTGATTTGTGGAGAAAGACAATGTTACAGCAGCTGGTCTTGTATTACAGTTAGGGAAATGGTTCATTGTTAGACATGGACTGTGAGAGCACATCAAATTTTGAAATATGCAGAAGTAAAAGTAAATTAGATTTGTATTTATTAGGAACTTTGTATTTTACTTCTACAGCTCACTCACTTGATCAGGTATATAGTCATCAAACTGAAACTTTGTTTGAGGAGTCTGTAGTCCAGCATATGTGATAAAGGAGGGCGAGTGAATAACCAGGGCTTTCAATGGTGACCCAGACTAATAATTAGACACACAACTGTTTTCGTAATCCTCAAATGACATAGTCTTCATGTTATCTTGTCATGTGACTAGAAGATAGAAATGCAACAGATTTATTTTTATGTTTAAGATCACATGAAATATGTTTGCATAGTGCAACTCTTTTGATTGTGAAGGTAAACCCTCATAATAAAAAATGTTAAAGAATTTAAGGATACATTCTCTAAGTTAATGTATTTTGCTTCTGTAAATGTACAGGAGGTTGGGAAGTACAGGATATAAAACTTACATGGACATTATTCCTGCTGTTTGAGGTTGACTTGGCTTCATATTTAGATTTTGGACTTCAACCGATTTCATTAGTTAAGCTATATTTTTTTTTTTATTAAGTATTGCTTGCAATGTGTGTGTGTAATTTTAGGGTGAAAACATCTATGCTTAAGGCACTTGTCTTGAGTGCCAACATTTGGCAGGTACAGGACAACCATGTGATGAGGCCCAGCCAGCAGGGGTTTACGAAAGGCCAACTAACCTGATCTCCTTCTATGACAATGTGACCTGTTTAGTGGCTGAGGAAAAGGCTGTGGATGTTGTCTATCTAGACTTCAGTAAAGCCTTTGACACCATTTCCCAAAGCATTCTCCTGGAGAAACTCACTGCTCATGGCCTGAATGGCTATATTCTTTGCTGGGTAAAAAACTGGTTGGATGGCTGAGCCCAAAAAGTGGTGGTGGATGGAGTTAAGTGTACTTGGTGATGGGTCACAAGTCACAAGTGGTATTCTCCAGGGCTCAATACTGGGGCTAGTTCTGAGTATTGAGTGCACTCTGCAGTAAATTTGCAGACAAGGCCAAGCTTGGTAGGAGTGTTGATCTGCTGGAGCACAGGAAGACTCTGCAGAGGGATCTGGACAGGATGGACCTATGGGCTGAGGCCAACTGGACAAGGTTCAATAAAGGCTCAGTGCTGGGTCCTGCACTTGGCTCACAACAACCCCATGCAGCACTACAGGCCTGGGGAGGGGTGGCTGGAAAGTGCCTGGCAGAGATGGACCTGGGGGTGCTGGTTGATGGCCGGCTGAACACGAGCCAGCAGTGTGCCCAGGTGGCCAAGAAGGCCAACAGCATCCTGGCTTGTATCAGAAACAGTGTGGCCAGCAGGACTAGGCCAGTGCAGTGATCATCCCCCTGTAGTCAGCACTGGTGAGGCCACATGTTGAATACAGTTTTGGGCCCCTCACTTCAAGAGGGACTTAGATGTGCTGCAGCATGTCCAAAGGAGGGCAGTGAAGCTGGTGAAGCATCTAGAGCACAAGTCTTATGAGGGGTGGCTGAAGGAACTGGGATCGCTTAGTCTGGAGAAGTGGAGACTTGGGAAGGATCTTATTGCTCTCCACAACTACTTGAAAGGAGGTTGTAGGCAGGTGGGTGTCCATCTCTTCTCCCAAGTAACAAGTGATAGGGCAAACAGGTTGTGCCAGGGGAGGTTTAGATTGGCTATTAGGAAGAGGTTGAGTCAGCATCCTTGGAGGTATTAAGAGACATGTAGGTGCGGTGCTTGGGGCCATGGTTTAGTGGTGGACTTGGCAGTCCACATTAGGTTAAAGGCTGGACTCTGATCTTAAAGATCTTTTCCAACTGAAACTATCCTACTCTATTCTATTAAAATGAAATGCATATTTGTAAATAGTAAGCACTCTGGATAGGTAGCCTATGCCATCTCTTTCTGGCAAGCATGTGAATACATGACGTTGGTTTACTGTGAAGTATTGTGTGTGATGCTGTACATTACTGAAAACAGCTTTAACAGTAGCATAGAGAATTACTTCAGTGCAGTTTATTTTTTAAACCTAGTTTGCTTCTTCACAGCATATATTCTTTGGCTTTTTCTAGCATTTCAGAGGATTTCTGTTGTCTTGCTTTGCTATTCTGAAGGTATTTGTCTCTGTTACGGAATTTAATTGATCTGGTGGGGTCAGAGGAATTATCTGCCTGTATGTTTTTGCTGCGTGTCAAACAATACCTTGTTATCATTATGAATTCTTGCATAAAATGCATAATAAAGCACTGGTATGGCTAAGTGAAATAATGCATTACTTTCTGGATGCCTGCTGAGTAAGCACTTAGTTCATGAAGTCCAGTGTTGAAGGCCTGTGGTTCTGGATGCTTAAGGTTTGTTCCAGGAAGAAAATATTGGTCTGTACTTACCAGTTCTGAGTGACTTCACTGTTGATGTCAGTGATGGAAAGACCTGCAGCTAAAAAAACTTGAACTCACCAATATAGTTATAATCAAGATAAATTTACTGGACGTGAGAGGTGGGAAGAAGAGGGTGTGCACCAATTGATTAAGTTAAGCTGTTGTCTGTCCATTCTTTCTGGCTCTGTTTCTAATAATTAACTGTTTATATCTGCTATTGGTCTTCTGTAGTGGTTATGGTGTCTGTGCTATGTTAACATTAATTTACTTGGTATGGGTTAAAATTTAATTTCAAAAAAAGTCATATCTAGAATTAAAAAGTAAACATTGATGAATATGATTTTTAATGAGTGGCAGCAGGAATCTTATAAATACACTGTAAAATTACACTGGAAGATACATTGAAATGGATCTAGTGAAGGTAGGCTTTTTTTAAATTAGAAATGTTTGTGAAGTCAGGATGGGCAGAATTATGTAGAACATCAGAGGTGATGCTGAGAATCAGGAGATCAGGAAGGATAACTAAGGATAACTTCTGAACAGAAAATCCAGTATTTTTAATCACCTTTATTTGAATTAAGAGCATGAAAGAATGTATCTTAAGGCTGTTAGTCTTTAAACAGGATGAATTTTAGATTCTGATCTGTGTCAGTGAAGTGTTTTACCTTGAAGTCTTGTGGGTAGCAATCCAATTTCCATGTGAGTAATAAAATATGGATACTTTGGAGTTTAGTCAGTGAACAAATCTGAGCAATTGTTCAGATTTAGAGTGGAAGAAAAACAAGCATTGGTCAAAAGCTGGTTAAAACCTTAAAGTCCCTGTTAATAAGAAGTCTTGATACTGGAATTTAGGAGAGAGAAGGAAAAATAAATTAGTCAGGAAAACCAGTCCCATGGTTGTTCATGGGCTTGGGTCATGTACATTGGCCTTGCTGACACTTTTTTAGTCTGATTAAAAATTTCCAGAACTGATGACATAAAAAAAAATTAGTTGCATGGAAAAAAAATGAAAGGGTTCCTTACTGTTGGCTGCAGTGTTATGTTTGGCTTTGAAGACACTGACTTGTTTTACAGTTTCAGTCAAAGATCAACGCAATCATTTGAGCCTTGACTTTCTCTTTTAGGAGTCTGACAGAGCTGGCGGCATTTCCTTCTGTCAGGCTTTTGTTGTTTAAGATAACTCTTTGACTCACTGACACTGTAATGAGGAGTAAACAAGCCCTATTTCTTTGTGACAATTTGTAGTATGTTTCTAGTGGATTCTGAATTTAACGATATTGGTTTAACAGTTGTTAAATCATGTAGCTGTAGTAAGCTTCTTTACTAGTGGTAATTGTGTTGAGGAAATGAGTATCACAGCCCCACATGGAGGGATTTATCTTCAGATGTGAAGGGATCAGCTTCTGCCCTCCACTTGTGCCTGTCTGCTTGCTTCAGAATACTGTCTCCTCAGTTGTCCAATCAACTACATGAATGAATGTTCCAATACCTGGGCTTTAAAAATATGTGTCTGTCTAAGAACAGGTACTTGGCAGGGTTTAGAGGATAGGATGTTGCTGAGAAGTAAAGGTTTAAATTTCATGTTCTTTCTGTGATTAGAGAACATAGGAGTGGTGTCCCTTAAAACCATGGTAAGAATCAACATCTATGGGTACTGATCCTATCTAGCAGGTATATAAACATCTGAAGCCTTTTGGATCTCTCGTGTTAAAAAGAAGACAAGACATCGTGTCTTGTAGAACCTTTAATTAAAAAAAAAAAAAGTTAAAAAAAGGAAAAATACTGAATTCAAGATTCCTTTTTTTTTTAATTCTATATTCTAACTAAAGTGTTACCTTTGTTTACTTCTCAGTGGTTGGTGTCTATTCACTGTGCAATTTATTGTTCATTGATGACATTTTCGGCAGGCCTAGAAGTTATGATAATTAGGTAACAGGAGTTAAAGGAAAGTTACGTTGGCATAATTATTTGAGGAAATTTGCTTCTTGTGTTCCAAATTCCATATAGACTAAACTAAAGCATTATTTCAGTGATTTTTCAGTACTTCCACAAAGTCATTAATTAATGTTGAAACCTGTCATCAACAAGTGAAATTATGTATTCAGAATAGACAACAGGTTTACCTGCTTATTTACCTGAAAAATTATGAAGATTGGGTAGTTCTGGATATCCTTCACTGGGGTTTTGTTGTAAAGTTTTAGGTAAGAAAATAGTCTCTTTAAGGTAAGGAAAAGATAAACCTTTTTCTGTGCATCCCAAGGTTAATATATTGTAGTTGGTCTTAGGTAAATCAGCAATGCATGGTCCATGATTTGAGGTTCTGTGGACAATTTCATGCAGACCTAAGTTTTCCACTTCGTGAACAAAAAGAGCAGGAAGGGAAAAAATCTCAGATGGTTTGGAAACAGTGAATCAAGGAAGCACTTGCATGATGGAATGCTGGTGCCATTGCCAACAGTTCCTTTTTTTTTGGCTACTACCCCAGTTGATAGAGCACCCCTATCAGTCATGGGAGATCAGGTTCAATTAAAAAAGTCCTTTTTGTACCAGAGAATTATCTAGTAGCTATTACTCTGCTGGGTAATGACTGCTGCTGGAAATTTGGGGTATGACATGCTTATAGTCTCCTGTCTAATAACGTTTCCTGTTGTAGAAATTAGAAATTCACTGAGGCTACAAATGGAATTCAGAGAACCTACATGATGGGTGAAAATCATAACTGACGGAGAAAAGAGTAAATCTCAGTTTTTCCCTGACAATACACATTTTTATACAAAGTAAAGCACAGATAAGCGTGAGGGTGCAAATGGCTGCTCTCATGTAGAGGAAGAATTGGTTTCTCTGCTTCGTGTCAATCCTCAAACCACATGCACCTTAGTACGAGGAGGGTGCTACCTATTTTTAGTCATGTAATGACAAGTTTCTTTTTTTATTGCAAGGTACCTTTATAGATTGAATAACAGGTATCATGGTCGTTGCCAGACACCAATCAAATTGGAGGCTAACAAAAGCTGCAGCTCACGTATTTAATTTTCTATTCCACTGGTAATTGTGCTATAGGAAAGTGTCATATGTAGTTCATTAAACAGTTTCATTAATAATTTTAAACATAATAAAGGGAAAAAGTGCATCTGTATGTATGTGTTTAGTTGAATTAGCTTTAAAAAGCATTGGTACAAGTATATTAATCATCAATTACTATAGATAGTGAATGTTCTATATGGAAGATAATGAGGGTTCCATTATTTAGAAGTGGCACAATGACAGACTTTTTTATTTAGTTGGGAAAAGCGATTTTGTTGTGTTAGCTCATATTGGAGCCCGATGTACCTAATCTGTAATGTCTAAAGAAGAAAAAGTAACAACTGTTTCTTCCCCATTTAGAAATTAGGTACACGGTTGCTAATCTGAAGCATTTTACCCAATTTAAGTCTAACGTGTAGAGTCCTTTTCTTCTTTTATTATAAGGACTTGAACTCGGTATCTAATTCCATTAATGAATTACTAAAATAGGCTCAAACTTTTTCACGTAGCAGTTAGAAAAGATGTGAGTGCAGTACTGTTACGTCATTTAAAAATATTCGTTTTCTTTAGTGAGAGCTTTGCTTCTTGTTAAAGGAATGTAAACAGTGAACATGCACAAAATGTATCAACTGAGTCTTTGCCTAAAATCAGAGTGGTTTTGAGTGTTCAAACTTAATTCAAAGATGTATTTTAATGCGGGCATAATGATATTATTAAGTCAGTAGTTAATGTTCTCATAATAACATTCTGTCATCTTTCAGGTACTTTATGTAGCATAGTATACTGCTATGTAACTTATTACCTGTAGGATTCCCATTAATGATCATTATCTTGAAAATCTTCTGAAATCCTCACAGTTGTATTTTCCAGTATCCTTTGTGTTTAGGTTGTCTTAATTAAGGAAAAAAACCCACAAATTAGTGATGACAAGGGACTTTGTTTTTCCTACTTATCACTGGTCTAGGTAACTTGTCTTCAGAGAACTAATGTCACAGATTTAAATACTGCCATTTAAGTTTCTGTTAGTTGAATCTTTCCTCCCCCTTTTACTGTTTTATAGTATGCTGGCAAAATTACAGCATTTTCAGCAATTAATCCATTTTTTTTCATACAAAACTGGTACAAATGAGAAGAGCCTTCTCATTCATCTGAGTAACTTACAGGACATAACAAAGTCAGATGTGCTTTTGTGTTTTGCAGACCAGGTGTTTCTATCCTTTTATATTGAAAGGTGAGGCCCTGGTTTTTACTTCACTAATAACGTATTATACTATAAATCCAATAATCTCTTTGGGGATTTGAGTTTAAAAAGTGCTGCTGGTCTCGCTCTAGTCAATAAACTGACTTCTTAGCAGTGCTTGCTAAAAGAGGTGGCTATTTTATTGATGAGTATGGAAAAAGTGTATAGTCCAGTGCTTTGTTCCATTCCTCTAATTTATGACACCAGTAATAATAGATGATGAATGAGATATCCAAAACATTAATAAATTATCTTAAGAGGTGTACTAAGTCAAAGAGGAGACTAAGAAATAATCTCATATAATGCCTCCAAGAAAAGTAAGCTAATTCCAGAGTCATTTATTCAGCAATATGCAAAAACCCAGAGAAATCTGTTGAAATTGAACTGCTATAGTTAGTATGATGTTAATATAACTCAGCGTTCCAAATGTGCTATTCTAGACATTCGGATTGCCAGCTTCAGGTGGCAAGATGTAAAACGTACAGACTAAAATAATTCTTAAATATTTAAGTCAAAACGTTGAGTTTAAGCATGTTTAAAATAAAACCCAGCAATTTTGTCCTACGTTGATGATGCTTACATCCTCTTCCCTAAATTCATCTATCCACTAACAGGATTGAAATTTGCAGCAGTTTTCTGCTGTGGTTTGCATTCACTAACTTGATGATTCTGTGTTGAATATTCACTCATTCTAAGAGAAACTGTGCAGCCTTTTGGGTTTTTTAGCTGTGAAGTTTCCATGTTTCGTCCATTTGGATGCAACAAGCAATAGTTGTCCTGGTGCACTTTCTATCTCTGAAGGAGTCTTCATGTCAGAAGAGGCATTTGGCTGCTTATGCAGTATTCATGTGCCACCTTGCTATAGACAGGGAGCATCAAAGTAGCAGGCCACTTTTATGCAAGTGAACTATTGCCATTCTTATTAATCTGTTTCTTAATGTTAATAAGTACAGTGAAATTTAGTCAGAATTATAAAATGGTGTGAGATTCAGGGAGTGCAAATGTTACTTATGTTGGTAGAAATAAAACATCCTGAAGGTGATGTAAGGTTTTCCATTTCACAAACTGTTGCTTTGAGGTTCTGTGAATATGCTTTTTATCACATTTAGATCACGTACGTGTATGCTTAGATAAATTTGGCATCAAAATGAGCAATATGTCTTTTGTCCTCCCCCTGTTCTCCATTTTTTGGTATTTTCGTTCCATGCCTTGCACCTTTGTTGGGATTTGTATGGCTGTATGGAACTCATTCAGCTGATAAATAATGTATTTTTTCTTTGTCAAGGTTATACAATGCGTTACAAAATAGTTAAATATTTTTGGTATTGAGTTAACTAAACATCTTAAAGGCTATACTTTCTACATCAAGGACAATGGAAAACCCTTATTCTTGGTGATTTCTAATCAAATTGGATCACCTTGGGATACAGACAGTTAAAATTAGCTACCTAATTTTATTAAACTTATTCATTTCCGTGTTTCTTTCTTATGTGTAAAACGGTGCAAAAGAACATCTTGCTGTGCAACAGGGCCAGTACAGTAAATGGCTTTCTGTATTTCATGGGCCTCAATTTCGTTTTTGTGTCTAAGACTATGCAGTGACTATTGGATGCTAAGCCACTTCTATTGAGCTTCTGGATATTTTTTACCTAGTTCCCCCCCCATGATCCCCCTAAGAGTCTCAGTAATCTACACTGGCTGTAGTGGTCTGGATGGTGGCATGCTGTCACTGCAGTCATAACGTTTGTCTTGCAGCTGGACGTTTTCTAGCTATGCTACTTTCTCATTTCCCAGAATGCATTTTATTGGTCTTCTTTCTACTCCTAGCATTAATTTAATCTTTAACTATGGAATTTATTGTAGTTACAGTTCTTTACATAAAGATTGTCATCAGAAGGTGTCATCAGTTGCTTTCTACTTTGTGTTTCCTCGTGGTTTTTAATAAATATGCTAAGTATTGTTAGTCATATGCTACTTTTAACCATTGATCTTTATGATGAGCAATTAACATACTTTTTTAAAATAGCGAGCTGTAAACAGTGCTTGCTTTTTTTTGTTTGTTTGTTTCCAACTTTATCAAGTTCATGCATCTTGTGAAAATGTTGATATTAATTCTGACTTAAATGAATGTGCTGTATTTATGAGTCAAAGTAGGCTCAGTCGGCCCATACTTATGCAGTTGTTAAATTTTACTTGGTTTTCTCCATAGCTGATGTGGTTGGGTCTGTAATTTTTAACACTGCCAAATTTAAGAGAAGTGGAGGGTATCAAGCATTTTTAGAAACTAGGAATTATATTTAAGTTTATAAGATCTTTAGGCATAAAGTATATGTATGTAGATTGTCTTCTCAGAGTATTTGTGTTTTATTTCCTGCTATTCTGGCCATTTATATTGGAGTTTTACATAATCTTAAGGTCTGCCTTGGCTCCAAAAGTATAAACCTTTTAGTCAGACTTCAAGGTGGTTAACTGCTAGTGCTGCATTTTTCAAAAGAAACCAGGTGTTGGTATCTGTGCTGTTAAAACTGTAGACCCCCAGACTTCCTCATTTATGGTCAGGATGAAATGAAGATCTGTTGAAGACCAAGAAGGTATTTCCCAATCAGGGAAAACTGAAGAGAATTTATTTGCATTATCAGTATTTCCCATGACACCAGACCTTAGTTTAAGGAAAATAACTACTAGGAAAGCAATAGAATCCTGCCATATATTGGATATGTTTCCCATTATGTTCAGTGTGAAATCAAGACCTTTTAAAAAATCACTAAAGTCCATTAAGCAGTGTTTTAGAGGTTAAGGTTCTTGTTCATGGTTGTGGTAACATGGTGTTAAGTTTCTTCTGTCCATGATACATCACAGGAACTTGAGTCAGCATTGTATATCTGGGACAAGTACTCTAATGTCTCCGTGCTGATTTTTGTTCTGGGGAATATATCTCAGAAACTCATAGTGGATAAATCTCACTTGAAATTAATTGGAGCAGACAGCCAAAAAGAGAATAGTAGCAGAACTTGGAGTGTCCGATGCTAACCTGGATAAAAGATGAATAGACTCGGCACCTCATTCAGTTCTTTACAGAAAGTAGAAAGATTCTGCGTTTTGCAGAAATTAAAATAAACGGAGAAAGGGATTCAGCAGCTCTTGCTTTATCAGAATTGGAGCATAAGCCTTTAGTCCAACAACAATTAAGGCCTAAATTGGGAGAGCCCTTCCATGGAATGACATGATCTGTTCGTTTTGACAGTAAAAGGCAATATCCACTCCCTTATATATGGATATTGTTAAAGAGCAACCACCATTAATTGCGTAAGATGATAATTGCACACTGTATAAACTAACAAATAGTCAGTCCTTCGTGCGCAAATCTGAGCAATTTGTAATTTTGTATTTGATGCTTCAGTAAATAGGGAATCTGAAATAAAAACTTAATTGCAAAGAATATGTGAAAAAAACCCTTAACCGATACAGTAATACATTTTGTGATAGAGGAATGCTTTGGCCTTAAGCATATTATTTGAGAAATAAGGATCTTAAATGTAGGGTTGTACTTTGTCATGTATATGACATTTGAGGGCTTATTAGAATCAAGAATTGTGGGACTAATGCTCTTTGTAAAAGAGAAAAAAACTTCAAGTAGCAAAATGTGAATATGAAATAACTGTAAATTACTTTTTTGCCCATTCCATTTAAGCATTAATTATGTTTCACCATTTCTAATTAATAGACAATATATTATTTAAATAGGGTAGCAATTGTGTTTTTTAAATGCAATAGAAGAGTGTCTTTAACTGGAAAATCAGATTTTGCTACAAAAATAAAGATCTCCTAGTTTGGAGTACTTCGAGGTTAACATACTGTGAAGTCATCAGTGAATACTGCAAATCGATACAATGAAGGGTTAATTGTGAAAACTGATACAAGTTTTATTTTCTTATAAATCAAGAAGCTGGTAAAATGTACGCTTACTGTTGATCATTAGAATACAAAACTATCTGTTAAAAACAATTAACATGCATATCTGATGACTGATTGTATAAATATGAAAGTCAAATAATTGTAATCGTTAACCATGGCTTCAGGTCATATGAGTTGTCAGCTCAAAAAAACTAGAGGAGAAAGATGTTGATTTGCATATATTTAATGTGGCATGCTGTACATGTGGGAATTTGAGATAAACCTTTGCTAGTAATCTGCCTGTTTTTATCTAAAAATCAACTAGGAAACGTGGGTCGTAACAGTCAAATGAGCTGTGTGGTGTGTTGTTAGCAGTTAATTCAGTAGTTTGAGACTTTACATTTTACTATATATTCTAATACTTCTAAATCAATTTTTTACTGAGACAGTTGGAAGAAGCTGGTTAAAAAGTTATTCAAGAAATACTCAAAGTTCTTTCTTACAGGAACATACTCAAAATTAGCCTATAACTGACTGTAAGACTAGGATACTTTTGCAGTTGTTAGACTTATACAGTATGTATAAGAAGCAATCTTTGCTTTTGTGTGATAAAAATATATCAGAGAGATATTAAAAAAATTGAGTACTGTATGGAGTCACAAAAAAATCTTTCTACATGAAGTGGACCAAACAGATAACTTTTAATTTAATTAAAATCAGTTGTAATAAATAGAGTGAGGGAAGTGTGGCAGAGGAATGAGGCTTCTGACCTGGAAAGGATTTACACATTTTTAAAGTTCCTGAATATAATAATCCATTGCAGTATTATTTTTTTTCATTGATAATGCAAAACATTCTGTGTAACTCATAACGATTCAAGGAATCCTTGAAATGTAAGTCAGAATATAGTGGTCTGCACCTTACATTACCTGTAATTTTTTTAAATATTGTCTGTCCAGCCTTTCTCCTTTCCTGTGTGTTTACTCCTGAACAATAAAAAAAAAAATATTTCCTGTCCTAAATTTTGAAATTATATGGTAACCTCTTTCTAAAATTTACCTGATTCCGATGTTCATGAGTTCCCAAAGGGAAGAAGCAGCAGCATGCAGTTTCTTTTCATCTGATTTGTACTTGCAAACTAAGAAACTTCCTGTTGATATCAGTACCCAAAGGTGGAGAGTAGAAGATCCTGTTGCTCAGTGCTTTTTACTGTGAACTTTATCTATAATTTTGCCATTGTAAGTATTTGAAATTTGTTCTTGGGTATGTGGTGCAATCCAGTTCCTTGCCTTATCACCCAAATTAACTTGAGTACCAGCAAGGTGGCCTCCATCATTGTAGCACTCAGCTTCTCAGCCTGGGCAGAGTACAGAACACGCACAATTACTAGATATCTCTTATTCCTGCTCCATGAAGTACACCTGAATGACACAGCCTTTTGCTTCAGTCTTCCATTGACCAATCTTCTATATGATCTGTTGAGTAAAGGAACCTGTACTGCGTTGGGGGGAAAAGGACCAGCTGGCAGAACAGAGGAATGGAATCAAATTCTGTTTCCGTCCTTTACTCTTGTGTAGGATAGAATTTGCATTTGATGGCAAGAGAAAGGTGGCTGTATCCCAGGTGACTGGCTGTTTTGTGTCCTTTCTTTAAATGATGTACATGTCTATTGGAGCAGGGAATTAATGACTCTTTAGTTGGGTGGAGAGGACAGTTCTGTAACCCTAGATTAGAAGCCCAAATTAAACATGAAAGTAATTAAAAACTAAGTAAACTTTAAAAGAAAGAAAAAATGTGTTTTTACAATCACCGATGTCTTAACTACAATTTTAGCTCTACTGTAACTCATTGGTGAAAAATCACTTTGCTACCAGAGGCTCCCAAGCTGTAGATGAATGAAGATGATCTATGACTAAGTGGTACTTCCTAGAGAAGGGTCTAATTCTAGAACCTCAGGATCATTCCTGAGCCTCCCAGTAATCCTCAAAATGTCTGAGGGTATATGTTGTTTTTGCAAGGATCCATTACATTAGAAAAGAAGGATTTGGGAAGTGTAGGATTTGTTTTGGGGGTGGATGGGATTCACAGATGCGGTGTGGGAATGTATTGTCATTCTCAAACAGAAATCTGGGCACTAAAAGAGAATACCTTAGCAAAAAGCCAGTCTGTCTCACTTCTCCCACTTCAGAAACATATTGTGAGAAAGAAGTGCTTCAGATTCCTTACAATATAGAAGTTTTTTGTACTCTTGTGTTTTGGGGCTTGCAGTGTTATTAGCTCAGAGGGGAGGTATGCTTTTTCATGATGACTATATTTAGCCAGGAGGAATAGTCCTTTTTAAAGCAAATTGAAATGAGTGTATGAGAGCGTGAAATTATCAGCAGCGCTGGTGCACATTTACATTGCTTCTACATACTCTTTTGAATGACCACACAACAGAACAAGTACTTCATTTCCACTGTGTTGATTTTTCTTGACAAAACATGGCAGTCTATCCAAAGGAGGGTGTTTAGCCAAGATAAATATAAAATTTATGATTAAGCAAAGTGTTTCCTTATTATAATCCCTAAAGAGAATTTGAGACTTGTTAAATATAATGTGCCAAGGTAGTTTTAAGAGTAAATTATCCTTTATGCTTTTAAATGCTGAAATACAGCAGCACCATCAACCATTTGAGATCTTACCAGCTGAAACAAAACTGCATACTAATTTCCTTTGAACCAAGTAGCAAAAAACCATACATATATACAATGTATAACCTCAGGTTTGATGTATTCATTCAGTTTTACAGTCCTGTATGGAGATCAAGGAGCCATGTCAGTAGCATGATTCATAAAACCATGTCTCACTCTTTCCTGCAATGTGTGTTACAGAAGAAAGCAAATAAACCTTTTTGACAGAATGGATAAAAATTGATGACATGATTACACTTCTGGCACATTTCTTTAACTGCTATATTTACAGAATACCACTTTGAAGAAAACTATGGTGACTGTCAATATTATTCATAAAATAAATGGAGAATGAAAATTGATTTGGAAGATGAGTGGATTTTGACCTCTGTGGTACCAGTCTTGGCTTTGGAGTGCAGTGTTATAATTAAATTGTGAATGTTCTTAAATAGTGGATATTAAGTGATCTCACTGTATTCTTTCAAGGGCTATGAACTTCCAAAATCAAGGATAACATTAGATGTCAGCCAAGTATTTTGTCCTTCTCGTGGTTTGTCTTTACATCTGAATTAGTGCCAGTTTGCACAGATTGTGTGTCAGCTTAAATACAAAAAACAGGCCTCAGTCTGCTTGAACTCGTTCCACCAAAGACTTCTAAAAACTTTTGGTAGTCTGCAAACTGTAATGGCTGTTTCACATTAAGTTGCTTTGTAGAATTATAAAACAGCTTTTCTTGTGCTTTCAAATAAAATTTTGTCATCTGCTAATGAATGAGATACCATCTGTAATAATTAAGGTTATTCTACTTGTTTTCCCCCTGCAGCAAAACTTCTGAAGGTTTACAGAAGACAGTAAGAGAACCACCAAGAAGGCTATTGCAGTATTGTAAGTACTGCACCTAGGACAAAAAAAAAAAACCAACACCCGTGAATTAAGAATGTTGTAAAGAGATTTTCATTTTTTTTGGGGAAAAAATGAACTACATAAAGGGATTTACATGTAAAATACAGAGCAGGATGTATTGTAGCAATCATGTTAATAATTTACAAGGGAAAAACTGCACTCTTGTAAAATCTAAAATTGTATCCTTGTGCAGTGTAATCAGGAATTCACCAATAGCAGTGAAAAATACTTCTCTATCCACCAAAGATTGATCTAGTTTATATACATTTGTTTATTTAAAACTATCAGAATTTAGAAAATCATTGTAGTTTCATAGGTTTGTCATTTGTTTTAGTGACTTATTGTTTAGGTTATTTTGCAGAATTATTTATTTGCTGATTTATTTATGTATTTCATTATTTATTTATTTGATTATTTAGTAAATTATTTATCTGATGAATTATTAATACATCTTCATGACATGCTTTAAATTATTTATAACTTAATTTTGAGTTTATTGCTTTTCGACGCTGCATTGTTACTGACTAGTTTTGATTTTTTTTTCCTTGGTTCTTGAAAATTAAAGTACTAGCTCTAAGGCAAAAGTATATTCTTTGCAGAATCCATAGATGGTTTTCAATGAAGTAATTTACCATGTAGATACTAATTTTGCTTAGCTTTATATTGCTTAATATCACTTTTCTACTTATTTAGCTTTTGCTTCTATAATTTCATAGATGTGTCAAGATCAAATGAATGACCTTTAAGAAGCAAAGATAACTGTTTACTTTAAAACATGTAGAAATAGAGTAGTTCTGTTTTCCTCTTATGTAAGTACTCTTTAAGTATTCTTAAAGTTAACTTGAGATATTTTTCTGCTAATAAAATGGATGTTTTTAAAATGAGACTCTTGATATTTGAACTAATACATTTAACTTCTAATAAGAAAATAGTATCTTCACATTAATAACTCATGTGGAGAGTTCCTTTTTAGCAGCAAGGTTTTAAATATACGGGGAGGAATGGTGATATCTTCAGGCACATGCAGAAGATGATGTGTGTTGAGGCTGGAAGGTGGGTGGTAGGGTGGGTTTTTTCACCACAGTTTTTTGTGTGCATAGGAATTTATAATCTCTGAAAATGTAACATGTCTGTGTTGCATGTAAACTACTCTCAGGTTCTGTGTTCACAAAGAATCATTCCTACTGCAAAACATATTGTTGTGAAGGCTGGTTTTGCGTTGCTTTCTTTTGCCAATTAAAAAGGTCTGAAATCTCATCTTTTACTCCAGAGAGGCTTGGGTGAATGTATAAAAGCAAGGTAAGGGGCCAATTTTAGGCTTTACCTATGAGCACCAGCTCTGTGGAGTTTAAAACAGGTGCCTGCGATCAGAATTTGACTCGGTGTCAATACTGACCGGTGGGTTTTTCAGGACCAGTGAGCCTCTTGGCTGAAGTTGCCCATTTGACCTCAGTTCCCAGCGAGGGAACTTGCTGGGCGGTCGGAAGGCACCTTGCAGGAGAGCAGTGTGACTGACAGCCCTGTCTCAGAGCTGAAATGAGGAGGGCAAAGCAGCAGTTCCGCTGCAAAAGTGCCGTGTGCATAACGTGGCCTTTATTCTATGTTTAGCGCTTGAAATGAATTGCTATATACTTTAAAGTTTTAACACAGCATGGAAAGGCTGCATTGTACATTTCGAGTTTCAGTGCTGTTGAAATACAGTAGAAATGGCCTCTGTAGACAGGTTTCACTATAGAACTTAAATTATGCATGTGTGTATCCAAATTCCTTATTTTGAAATATTGAATGTATGAATATTTAATTTGTATCTTGCTTTAGTATCTTCATATGCTTGCCTTAAAGGAAGCTGTTTCCTTTGATTTATATACATGGATAAAAATGTGTGTACAGTATGTATCAATGGTTTTTTCTCTCCACTGTGTTAGATGAACAGCTCTGGATAATGATAGCTTCTGATTTTTATTCTGCAGCTTGCTACCATAGTATAAAACGTAAATTTCTCATATTTGTTCTATTAATCTTACTTGAATTTCAAATTCATTTGCTTTCCAGAAATATTTTCTTAATTACATACGTTAAGAAAAGTATGTTGCAGATCTTAACGATGCAGTATTTTTGGTCTGTGCACAGTAACAAAGCTCTGAATATTATTATTTGGGGCAGAGTTCCAATCTGAAATTTGCATTTCTCCTTATTTGAATGTTTTCACTGAAGCTGAGAACTCCAAGGGAGTTCTTCAACATATACTAGTTTATGCGACATGCTCTATGAAATTTAGTACAGTCACTCTTATTTCCTTGTGTAAATGAGGTCTTATTGTTGAGTAAGACCTATTATAAGCAGTTACAAAGGTAAGTGCTGTCAATGCATTCTGCCACCAGTTTCTTGGAGTATGAAACACTTCCTGAAAGACGTGCTACTACTGTTATAGGGTAATATAACACAGCTTATGTGTTGGCACTGAAAGTAGCTACTTCATAATGATGACAAGTGAAAGTACAGCCAAAGGTCACATTAAACAAGAGATTTCTTTCACACCTCATCCATTTTCTGGATGTGGAATGAAAATAGCTTTGTTCCCTATACTTCAGTATTTTTAAAAAGAAGTTATCTTGAAATAATTTTTTATGCCTTGTGTATTGCTTTCTCCACGTTTTACGAGGTGGACTGTGGAATTCTAGCATGCTAACCTTGGTGCTACAAAAGTGTTTGAAATGAGCTTAAATTCTGGGTGCAATTAGACAACATAAGTAGTATTTAAACTCACTACAATTTTTGTTTTGTAATTCGCTTAAAGGCATGGCTTTAAATTCTAGAAAAGGACTATTAATGTGCAAAGTGGTATTTATATTGATGTTGCACGACTAACTATGGTTTTATTTTTTTTATCCCTTAAGATAATATGGATTTTTTTCTTAAAATTGCAGTCTGTTGTTCAAAAATATAAAAGAAGTGAACCTATCTGTGTTGACAGACTGTTTCTTAGCTGTGTTTTAAAGAGATCCTGCCAGTAATGTGAGAGGATAATCCACCCTGTATGCTCTATCAGTTCCCCATTTTACACTGAAATGGCCAACCAGGATGCTAAAATAAGGTGTCATTTTAAAAACTTGAATAGTCAAGTATTAGATAATGAAAATGAAGCTGACTTGTTTCACAGGGAGTGCTGGTTGGGAAGCCTAAATCTGGTGTATTATTGGTAGGTGTATTTCTGTTCTAATCTAACTCCATAGAAATCGCAGAAGCCATATTAAGCTCTTCTTCAATTTATTCCATACAGATAAAAGAATTTTCATCTCATGAGTCATATATTTCCTGTTGTATCTTTAATACAGCCATTTTTAGTATTTTTCTTGCCTCTTTCCTCTATTGGTATGCTTAGAGAGTCTGTGTGTAGGAGCTTGTTATTTCACCCGTGAGGCAAGGAGGAGTTCAAATCAATAGCAGTGTGTTGTTGACACTAAATGATGTTTCTTCTTGCCACAATAAGACTTGATTTTGTCATCCTCATGACGCTAACTTGCTTCACAGAATAGGGGTCAGCACTCTCTCAAATCAAACTTTGCAAGTATTAAAAAGTCCTTTGAAGGAATTACTAGAGAAATACTCCAGTATTTGGAACCAAACACGTGCATTGGCTTTGTAAAACGAATATCCAAGCTGTTTCACTTTGTAGGGAAGCTGCTTTGCAATGCATTTTGGAAGTCTGTGTTAAAGAATGTAGGATTGATCAGAGCTGTCGGTGATGAAAGCATGATGTTTTGAAAAGAAGTGATTCAAACATTATTTAAAATATAAGTTGACGTAAAATATGGATTGTAGTAAGACCTTAGCTAAAAAAAACCCAACAAAACAAAAAACCTCAAGGCAGTAGAGGTAGAAAAATCTTTGCAGCAGTGTCTAGAGAAGATGTGTGCAAGTGGAAGAAGGTACAGCCAGCAAGATGTTACCATGCTAGGTCTGGGAATGTGTTCTATAGCATGGTCAAAAAGGAGCAAGCAGTTGTTCATGACATGAACTAAGGATCCCATATGGAGACAGGAGCTGTAGAAAAATGGGAATTGGAGAGGAAGTAGTGTAACCATGGGAAGCGAGAGTGTGATGACAGAAACACACAGGCATAATATTAGTATCAACAGTGGGTTATTAAGAAGCACAGGGTCTTTTGTTTTGGACATCTGAAAGCAACAGCAGAGGTAAATCATCCTAATATATTATAAAAATACCCGCCTCCATACAATGCATTTGTACATCTATATACATAACTTTCATTGTATGAAAGATGTTACAATTTTATCTGAAAGAACGTTAGAAGATATTACAGCTGCATGGTTAAACATTCACATAGTAAGTTGTGAATTTTAACTTGAATATTGAACTGCAGCAGCCTGTTCTATGAAAGCCTTTTAACAGTAAGTAGCTTTATTACTAGCTACACACACACACATAGCTTTTCTATTTGCACTATTTTCATTGTTTTGTATTTTTATGCAAAGCGTGCTCTCAGATGTTTATAGTGTAAACTGCAATCTAATATTTTTGGGGTTCACAATATCTCCCCTTCTCATTTCTTCCATATGATTTTCATAAAGTCATCTGATATAAACTATCCACATATCACGATGACCTTTCCTGGAGAGGAAATGCCTCCTATTTTGAAGGCAGTGAAAAAAGTCCTCGTGGGAATTACAGTAACCAGTTGTATTTCAGTAATGGTAGTGAATATTATATAAACTTCAATATTTGCTGGATTTTTTGAATGTGTGTTAACTGCAGGAAAATGAGTAGCACCTAAAAGATGACCAGCAGCTTCAGACATGTAGCTCATTGAGTTTCTCTACCTCAAATCCAGAAAGATTTTGATAATTCTCCTTTTCATTTAAATGTGTTTTGATGAGTTAGGTCAAGTCCATATCAGGAGCACTCTGCCAGTTTATTTATACTAGCAATACACATTACCTCAGATGCAACTTACTAGCAAGGTGGTAGTCAGAATAGCTTAGTCTTGTTCATGCATACTTCACTCTGTCTCCAATGCTGAGAGAACATAACCATCGATTTTGTTAGTGTAACATACCCTTATTTTTATGAAGTTAGCACACTTGTGGAATACTACCAGCATACTCTATCCTGCCATGCGGTCTTATCAGAATTGTTAAGATGCCTACCAGAAAGAGCCTTAAACAAAGAGCCTCTAACATCTTGTCAGCAATACAGTGAAGATGCAAGAAGTTCAGTGAAGAAGGCTGTGCCTAGTGTGGTGACTTGTCTCTACTGAAACATGTTTTTCCTTTCAGCTGAAATTCTGATCTGTAAACATTGGAGTGTAACTTACGACAAGCTGATAGTGGCACTGAAGTTGATGAATATATTCTCTTACAACATTATATTTAGTAAACACTAATTTTAGACTATTTTCTTTATCCCAGGCTTTTGCATTTGACATATGGTTATAGCTGGATTTAATGTTCCTTACTCTGTTGTGAGGATCAACAAACATTAAAAACATCCCTTATATTGGTTGCAAAAACAGCAAAAGATATAAAATACAATGAGCTTTGTTATTCTCCTTTTTCTGGTTGTTGTTTATATTGCTTCTTGTGAGTGTGTGTGTGTGTGTAACTGCCATATTTCAGTTGACCAGAATTTTCAAAGACCTTAGGCATCTGGAATTGTCCCATTTTATCATATTTATGTCAGTTCTAGCATTTCATAGAAAAGTTGGGAGGTTTTAGATTCATACTGCAAAACAACTTTTGTACTATAAGTTTTAACATGAAATCAGTAAGATCTGTGGATTCAGGTAAGCAAGAATTAAGTCCTTTTGGAATTATGGTATCTATTGGTACAGACATAGTTGGTGCATATGAGTAATCTAGCAACCTGATGTATAAGCTCTTTGAAATTTCTTCTGATTTGCAGCCAACAAATTAAATTGTTGCAATTATTTGACTAGATAGATTTACTTTTTTCTGTTTCTATACAGAACTGGTTTTCTTTCTGTACTATGCAACTCCTTGCCATGGTATGTCTTCTTTATCTCTATTAAATAACTATTAAAGTTATCGCTTCTTTAATTGGTTCAAAAAATAATGTTCTTAACATTTTCATTCGCAATTTATCAAGAGTTCTATTTGGCTTGCTATGCCTACTTGTTCTTAATAAATACACACGCTACCTGGGAGTGAATGTAAAAATAACTTGGGAGTAATAAGTATATTTGGTAACAACCTGAAAAAAATGTCTTTTTTTCTCTTTAATCACCTAAAATCTACAGTATTACTCTTGAGACTGTTTCTTAGAGAGAGATGTTATTGTATGCATGTGCATGCAGTACGTTCTGAGAACAATTAGTAAAACTACAGGCACATCTGAAGGCGTATTCTGCATTTTCAGTGAAACATATTTTGAATAAGTAGCTGATCAATTGAGTAGAGTTGTCCATTGATTCTAAAGATATTTTTTTCTGTGCTCAGACAAATCAAGATGGTAATCATTTAGAATTTCTTGCCTTCATGAAAAGGAGTGATGAATAATATAATTGGAAGGAATGCATGAGTCATGAAACAGGGAGCTGGGCAATCATGGAAAAATTCACTTTAAAAACTTCTGCTTACCAGGATCTGTACTGTGAGTTCAGTTCTCTGTAACAAAATCCACAAATTACAATGGCAGAGGTTTGAATAAAAACCTTGGGTGGATGAACAACTCTTTAAGTCAATTTGAAAACTGTTTGGTGGGTTATAAAAAGTTCTTTAACTCTCTGCTAAAATGATTGTGGATATAATGATCAGAAGACACTCTGTCTTCTGACCCCCGTATGAATGTGAGAGCAAAGTATCTTAAGATATGCTATAGTTAATATGGAGCGAATGTAGACCCTACGGTCCTGAAAGTATCTGCATTACTATAAACCAGCTTTTAAGAGCTGTTAAAATATTGATAACTTGGTAGAGCACTTCAGAAACTCTTATTTCTGTTTCAGATGTAGATATGTGTAGCAAGTCAACATTTGTACTGTTTTTCTTGGGTGTACAACTACATGTAAAAGAGAATAAAACCAAGTATTGTTACTAAATAAATGGCTTAATTTGTCATAGCTCCACCCACAAAAAAAAAATCCTTACCTATTTTGCAGCTTTTTTCCCATACTAAAATCATCAAGCATGTATTAAAAAATTGCTAGGTAGAATCAAGTACCACTTCTGTGTCCCAGGCAAGACTCACGTAACCAGCAGTTGTTCTCCCTGCAGTGACCTGGGCTGGGCAGCCTAGCACCTGCCTGTTTTCTTTTCAGTGACCCAAGCCAGATTTCTTGAAAACCTATTGCTGATGTTTTCCCTGCAGTCACTCGTGATAATTTCTTTTACATGCTACAACTGTTTTTGAAAGATCTCTTCTTTTTTTCTTTTCTGACTTCCTCTTGCAGTACATTCAAATGGGTGATTTTTAAAATCACTGGGTAGTGTTGACCATAGGACTGGTCTGGGTGTCTTCTTTTAAGGCATATTATCAGCACTATAGAAAAAGGGCAACTGAGATTTACTTTCCAAAGGAAAGTTCAATCTCACCCGTAATTCTTATGGACAAAGAATCCTAATCTTGAACTGAGTTAACCACGTTCACTTTATCTTGTGAGAATCAAGGTGAAGCTGTTGGTGGTGGCTTGGGACAGGGCAGAGTTCAGAAACGTTCAGAAACAATAAGGGAGATATTTTGCTTTGTGAACTAACACTAGGAAAAAATTATGTGGCAAAATGCTCTAAATGAGTACAAGAGGCTGTTAATGATGTAAACCTATTAATTACAGGATTAAGCTGACCTTGGGAAAGTAATATTGCTAAGTAGCGAAACAGTAAAGTATGAGTTTGCCATTTGGGGAGAGATACACCTCAGCTTTCATAATCATTGCCAATGGAAATTTTGGAAAATCTTTTAGAAAAACTGATTTTTTTAAAAGTAAAAAGGAAAGTCTTTTGGTTTTTTGGTTGGTTGGTTTTTGTTTGTTTGGGGGTTTTTTTGTTTGTTAGTTTTTTGTTTTCTTCTCTTAAGACATTTAAATACTGAAGTGAGCCAGAGGTTCTTGGTTCTTTGCATGTTTTATAGAGACTATATTGTAGCAGAGATTGTGCACCTTGCTGTCAGTTTGCAGTCTTATTTGGCAACTCCAAAGCAGTTTATGTGGGCAAGTGATTAAAAAAAATAAATACTCGCAAGTGATTAAAAAAAATAAATACTCTGGCTACTACTGAGTGATTAGAATTTGCCTTAGCTGGAAATATAGATGATATGCATAATATGAACATTTTATCCCCTCTAGATCAACATGAACTGCTTTTTCAGTCACCTTTGTTGTGGGACAGCTAGTCTAGTTTTTGTTGGAATAAATGGTGCTCTGCAATATAAATGGAAGCATAGTAAGGGTGATGGATTGGGAGAATCGCTTCAGAAACTGGAGAAGGTGGCCTTGCTAAGACCCTTTCCCTAGTCACATGTTCTTACCAGTTTAATGCCGACTGTTGCGTGTGTATCCATGCATTATTTTGCTATGTTAGTTGTAATCTTTATTAATTTTCTGATCTGACTACATTAGTGCTAGTTCAAGGAAGGACTGATAAAAAGACAGTTAAAAGGGATAGGAGGCAGTCATGAGCCAGTGCCTAGGCATGGTGTTAAAAACTACTGCTACCAGGAGCATAAAATGCACAGGGTAATAATTGCTTACTGTTTCTGAAGTTTATCTTGCTGTATTTTGCAACAGTAGGAGTGCAAATTATAACATGTTTGATTACTTCTAACTCTGATTTACTCATTTCTACTTTTGTTGATCTTCTCCAGAAAGTACATCATCATTTAAAAAACTCATAGGTACCAAAAAAAATTAATGCAGACACCCCCCCCTTCCCTCATATTGTCTGAAAAAAGACATTTGGCTCAGTATGATAGAGCTTTTCTTAAGTAAATTCCCTGCGATACATTGTTTCTTCAGTGTTCCAAGTTGTTTAAGGTAAAAATTTGTGTAATTTGCAAGGCTTAGTTGGCGTCCTGAGTATAGAAATTAAAATGTTGATGTTGTAATTTTACTCATATATACCTCCATTAGTTTACCTGCCTTGTAAGGCTTTGCTTCTCAACATTTACCAAAACTTTTTCCTACAAAAGATTTCTTTGCAGTTCTTGTGCTCTTCTGGCACAAACATGAGTGCATGTGCAAATTCTCTTATGTTCAAAACTCATGCTCTAGTTAAATTCAAGTTAAGTGTCAATGTGTGTGTGTATGTTTTGACTTAAAAAAATATTTTTATATAGTTATTTCATTAAGATCATGCTATCAAGTACCATGTTTTGTTCACATGATGCTTTGATTCTTAAAAAAACCCAGAAAACAGAAAAATGCATGTGACTAAATGTTTGAAGAAATATGGTTAGTACAGTGATTTGGGAAGACCTACATTTACAAGCTATTTAAAGTCCTATTGCTGATTCTATATAATTAACACTAGTGATGTATAAATATTTGTTTAATACAAATTACTTGAGCAAAAATGTTTATGTTTTCCCATAAATCAAATTACAAAACCACAGAATAGTTGAGGTCAGAAGGCACCTTTGGAGATGATCTAGTCCAACCCGTCAGTTCAAAGCAGGGTCAGCTAGAACTGAGGACATTGTCTGGGTGGGTTTTGAATATCTGCAAAGGTGGAAACTGCATAACTCCTGGACAACCTGTTCCAGTCTTTGATTATCCTCATGGTAAATTTTTTTTTTCTTATTTTTAAATGGGATTTCTTGTATTTGTATCCGTTAATTTTTGTTTTCTGACTACTACTGAGAAGAGTCAGCCTCCATCTTCTGTACTCCCTCCCATCAGAAATGTGTAGAAATAGATTAAATCCCCTGAGCCTTCTCTTCTCAAGGCTAAACAATCTCAGCTTTCTCAGCATCTGCTTGTATTTCTTATAGTTCAAACCCTTAATCATTTTCATGCCTTCTGTTGGACGTACTCTAATAGATTCGTGTCTCTCATACTGTGGAGCCCAGAACTGCATACAGTACCCCACAAGTGTATCACCAGGGCTGTCTAAAGGGGAATAATTACCTCCCTCGACTTTCTGGTAATTGTCTTCCTAATGGTCTTGGCCTTTATTGCTGTGAGGACACAGTGCTGGCTCACGGCCAACTCGGTGTCCACTAGGATGCCTGGGTCCTTTTCTGCAAAGCTGCTTTCCAGGTGCTTGGCCCCCAGCCTGTAGTGTGGCACATAAGGTAATTCTTTTTGGCGATAGATGTGAGGCTGACCAGTGTGTACTTCCATGGATCCTCCCTCTTGCTCTCCTTCAAGAGAGGAATGGCGTTTGGTTTGCTCAAGTCCCTAGGACCCTGCCCTTTCCAAGATTACTGTGAGTGGCCTAGCAATGAGAGTAGCCAGCTCCCTCAGCACTTGTGAGTCCATCCCATGTGAGGCCCGTGGACTTGTGTGCATCCGGTTTGTTTAAATATTCCCAAACTTGATCCTGCTCCACCTGGATCAGTCTGCTGTGCCCTGGACTTTCACACTGGTTTCATGAACCTGGGATTGCTCGAGGCTCATCCGGCCAGTAAAGGCTGAAGCAAAGAAAGTATTGAGGATCTTGGCCTTACACTTCAGCAGTAGACTCACACATTCCCTCGTCTTCCTTTTGCTGCTGATATACCTGATGCTTTCCAGATCCCTTGCCACATTCAACTGGGCTTTGGCTTCCTAACCCCATCCCTGCATATCTGGACGATGTCTCTGTATTCCTTTTGGGTTGCCTGTACCTGCTTCCATCTCCTGTACACTCCTTTTTGTGTTTGAGTTCTGCCAGCTGCTCCTTGTTCATCCATTGAGGTCATCTACCACGTTTGCTTGTTTTCATGCTTTTTGGGATGAACCATTCTTAAGCTTGAAGGAGGACATCCTTGACAATTGGTCAGCTTTCCTGGACCCTTCTCTCCACAACAGTCTGCCATGGGGTTCTTCCGAGCAGATCCCTGGACAGTTCAGAGTCTCCTCTACTGAAGTCTTGGGTTATGATCCTGCTTTTTGCTTTTTTCCCTCCTCTCAGGATGCTGAATTCCACCATCTTATGGTCACTGCAGCTAATGTTGCCTCTAGCTTTTATATCCCTGATCAGTTATTCCTTGTTTGTAAGTATGAGGTCCAGCGGAAAGCCTCCCTCTCAACAGCTTCTTGGTAATTTGTGTCATGAAGTTGTTGTCAATGCACTCCAAAAACCCTCTGGATTTCTTATTTTATGCTGTGTTGTTTCTCAAACAGGTACTAGCATGGTTAGAGTACACCGTGAGGACCAAGATCTGCTAATGTGAGGGGAGTCATAGGGAGTGTTACCCAAGGGATTGTTTTACTTGTAGATTAAGTTGTTAAAAGTAGAGAAATAGTTCCTTTTCAAAAGGGAGAAGGGGTAGAATATGTAAATAGGTTAGAAAAAACCTCAGCACTTTCTTGTCTGATATTAGGAATTGGTCATTGGCCTGATTGGGTAGAAGGGTTTTGGGTTAGAGATCTTGTCTCCAGATACTCTATATGAAGCAAGAGATTAGTGAATATTTTGCTAAAAAGCTTAGAAAATTGCAACTGAAGTATTATTTATTTCCTTGTGTATTATTAACAGTGCTTCTGTGAAAACATGATCATCCTCACTGTTTCTTTTTGACAACCGTTTCCACAAAAATTTCTACTAACAGATGATTAAAGATATGGAAGGAAGACCGGAGGAGGGAGGAGTCATATGGAAGAATTGCCAAAAGTCCCATGATGCAAGGTTTCATTTTTGTTACTGACTATTTTCTAATATGCAGTCTTCTTTCAATTGTTTACCTTCAGTTATATATTACACATATATTGTTGTTGGAACTACAACTGATGTTTAGTGATTTCTCTTTTATTTATTTTCTTTTTGGAAATTTTTAGAGTAAGATGGAACATGCCGGAGACCTTGCGTTTGATGATATTTGAGCTTCGGAAGTTGCAATGTTCTAGCTTTCTGACATTGTTCTCAAGTAGATAGTGTGCTCGTAATCTTAATAATTTAAAAACAGCAAAGACAGCTGAAGTGCATTCCATTCATTCAGTACAAGAGGCGTTACTTGTTCCATATGGTTGTGTCTACCAACCTGTTAGCTAAAACGTGATTAGAAGTTGAGTTGCTTTCTCTCATGCTCCTTTGTTATGCTGATTACATACCCATAAGACTGGGAATTTCTTTACATACAGTATGATTTTTCACTGCACACTTATTATGCCTTTTATTTGTTCTATGAAATAGCAAAATGAAGTGGTTTGCATAGCACTTCTTTGTGCAGAATACTGAAAAGACCATAGCATATGCTGGTGTTGGTCAAAATGGCTGTTTTATTTCAGGGATGGGCTATACATCCCCCAGGATGTGGGCAACATGAATGAGGCCTGTTTCTACTACTACTTAATAAACCTCCTTTACTCCCTTAGATAATGTCACTTCCTATCTTATCTCAATTTATTTCTGTTTCAGTCTTTGAGGATGATCCTTATGTGTAGAAGAAAAGAAGACTTTACAGGAGCATAGACCTGAATGTCTGCATTCATCTCTGAGTTGTGATAATGAAAATTTTTCTTCAGAATCAGACTTTTACATGTTTCTGGTTTGACTGGACTGGCTAGCTGAGTGACTTGCATGTTAAAACTAAAACTCAAACAATCAAAAGTCTCCTTCAAGAGGAGGTGGAAAATGGGTTATTTTTACTTCCCCCCCCCCCCCCCCAAGTATTTCTGAGTTGGTGTGGTTGACTTACTAATGAAACATCTGGGAGTGAGCTGCTTGGTTTTGGTTTTGTTTGGGTTTTTTTTTCTTTTCCCCGCAGTCTTCAGGTGGTTTGAAGCCTTTATGACAATTAATTCAGATGACTCAGAGGTCAATTCAACATCTAGTGACAGTCCAGACTTTGGTTTGCAACCCTGAATCAGATCAAGAAATGGTCTGATTCTTAATAGCTTGCATGGATTTTTACAGACATTGTTTTATAGTTGGTATTTTTGCTTAAAATTATTTGCAAGCACTGGTTTTGGAAGGAAAACAACTCGTATGAGCATTTTCCTAAACAGAAGTGTCTTATTTGTTGTAGTCCGTTGAAAATTTCTTGTTTAAGCTTCCTATTCAGAAATGTACCTAGCAGGATTCGTAACTTTGTTTTACCTTCCATACCTTGTAGTTACCTCTGGTTGCTATTTTTTGTGGATGGTGGTCAGAGAAGGGTCTTCGGTAGCTCAGGTTAAAGTGCAGGAGGCTGAACCTATGCTTCCTCCCAAAATGGTAATGGTGGGTGCGTTGTTGATTTGTATACCACAGAGAGCCTTGCTGTGAGAGTCAGAAGATACCAAGTTTGGTTCCTAACTCACTGCCACATGTGCTCTACAGCCCTCTTCTGCCTCACTTTCTTTTGGTAAAGTGGAGATGACAGTTTTACTGAATGGAAAATGGAGATAAAACTTGAGTGTTCCTTTCTTCTTCCTCATCTCAAGGTTTTGTCAGAATGTACAAATAGCTGTGATGGAAAAAATGTGAGAAAAGTGAAGTAGATTGATGGAGGTGAAAAATCACGCTATGAGTGACTAAGAGTGAGAAAATCTGTGAACCTGTGCCCCAGGTGAGGATGTTTTGTCAAAACTGACATTTGCTAACATGATTCTTCTTTTGGGGTAAATACAATTATAAATTTACCCAGTTCTCCCTCGGGACATTTCTTAAAAGCAGACATACTGACTGTAGATAGACCCAGAACTGATAAGCACGTGAAGAAATGCAGTTAGTTTCTTATGCACTGAGAATTGTGTATGAGAATTTCTTATACACTTACCTGGAATTCTTGTGCAGGCAGTGAAGATTTCAGTGACACTTTCTAATTGTTTAAATTAAGGCTGGTTTACTTTCCTCATTGGGTTTAATACTTCTCACCCCTAATTTTTAATCTCAGTGTCATGGTTTAACCCCGGCCAGCAACCAAGTACCACACAGCCCCTTGTTCACTCCCCCTCACCCAGAGGGATGGGGAGGAGAATATGAAAGGAATGTAAAACTCAAGGGTTGAGATAGGAACAATTTAAAAGGTAAAGCAAAAGCCACGCATGTACGCAAAGCAAAACAAGGAATTCATTCACTACTTCCCACTGGCAGGCAGGTGTTCGGCCATCCCCAGGAGAGCAGGGCTCCATTGCACGTAAGGGTTACTCGGGAAGACAAATGCCATAATGCCAAATGTTCCACCCCTTCCTCCTTCTTACCCCAGTTTATATACCAAGCACGATGTCCCATGGTATGGAATAGCCCTTTGGTTCATTTGGGTCACCTGTCCTGGCTGTGTCCCTTCCCAGTTTCCTGTGCCCCTCCAGCCCTCTCACTGGCAGGGCCCAAGAAACCAAAAAGTCCTTGATTAATATATATAAACATCACCCAGCAACAACTAGAACCATCACTGTGCTATCAGCATTGTTCTCACACCAGAGCCAAAACACAGCACCATACTAGCTACTAAGAAGAAAACTAACACTATCCTAGCTGAAGACAGGATACTCTGCACTTTTTTACTTTAACGTTTGAAGAAAATTTCATACTTAAAATGTGAGAGATGTCATTTGAGAAGTTCCTGATTAGATCAACAGCTGTACTTAGATTTTAATCAGAAAAGGATCAAGTATTGCATCTTGTTTTCTTACCAAAACTGTTTCAACCTCTACATTGGCCCATTATTTTCTGCTACTAGGTGTCACTTTGGAACACTTTTGCATAATAGCATGAACAAACTCAGAAAGTGAAGTCTGGACACATAGTTTTTTTGTGTTTGGGTTTTGGGGCTTTTTTTGAACTTACAAGGAAACCTGTACAGCAATAAAACTTCACTGTATACTTGCATTCAATACTTTAATTAAGGGAATTGGTATCCAAATCCATTTTTCTCCAAGTCAAAAAGTCCATGCACTTGTTCAAGACAGATGCCATAATAAGTTGGCATCAAAAGTTAAATGAAAAAAAAAGCTTCCTGGATCTCTTTATTTATAGGACCCATGTCTGGGTTGTATGGGCAACAGGCAACGTACTTAGTAATTTTTTAAAATCTGACCACAGGTACGTACTTTCGTATAAATCTAGATAACTGATTCCAAGGGCAAATAACTTTTTCCTTAGTGATCAGATGCTGGGATCGAGTATTTTTCTTTGGTAGGCTTCCCAAAGCATGTTCCCTCTGTCTACTAAGACTTGAGTTCTTTGAAGTCTTTTTTGGCCCAGCTGCTGAGGATAGTATAGATATTGATACTTTGCCTGTGATTTAGTTTCTCAAAGTTTTGTTCTGTTTTCAATATTGCAGAGTTTTTAGATTTGGGATTGTTTTAGAGCATCCCTTGCCATAGTGATTAAAAAATGCAGGTCTTATAACAGTGTCCATTCTCTTGAAAATTTCAGGAGGTTGGGTTCAGCTTGTGCTTGGTTGGTTACAGCAGATGATGATCTGTTTTTAAATGAAGGAAGGAAATACCCTACTGTGCAGTAAAATTGGAATACAGATTTTACAGTCTTACTAAAAAGTATAATTGATGTTTCAGAAATACAGAGGATGATTAATTGCTTTCAAATAAATAATATTAAATATAATGTATTTGTGAAATTTTTTTTGTGTTAACAGTTGTGTGAAAACATATATGTATGTCAGCTGGTTTGGATTTGTAGTTCATACTGTACTTTATATTGAGATTAATGATGAGAAAAAGGGTAAGGCATTTTTGTTATGGGCAATTTATTTCATTTCAGACTGTATTATCATTTGGTGAAAGCCCTATTGATTAGCCTTTGTAGCTTTACAGAGCTTTTCTTCTAAGCACTTAAAGTTTGAGTTGTCTCAGTCCCATAGGACTGAGAGAAAGCTGTTAGTACCATGAAAATCTCCTTCTGTATGTTTCTAACAGCTTGAAGCTTGTTCTTGGAATGCAAAATATTAGCACATTAATGTTATTAACCCCTTTAGTACAAAATGCTTTAGGAAGTAAAAATATTTTTGTATCTTCAAAGTCCGGATTGTTTCTTCTATATGAGTACAGTTTCTTAAAGCTGAAAAATGTGTTGCTGTGCAACAAACAGATGCTGCTCTAACAATGCAATACATTATGTACCAAAAATGATCTTGGTTTTAATCATAGATGCTGATTTAATGAGAGAAGACTAGCTTACATCAAAAATGGATTTAGGGTGTGATTTTGTTTTCTCTGTGTTTTCTCTACATAATTAATAGGAATATGGTACCTTATATATTCTGTTTTAAATTTGAAAGTGTACTTTGGTTTTATGCCATTTTATACTACAGGTTTCTAAGTCTGCCTTGTATCATGCTCTTCTTTTAATTGCTTTTTGTGATATGAACACAAGGGCATTAGCAAATCTTGTATCTTTAATGTATTTCCTCAAAAGGTGTTGCTTCTTTACAGAACAGAATTCTGTTCGTGCTTAATCCTTCCATTTTGCCCACATCTCCTTTTTAATTTATTTTCTGAATGTTTTCTGTCCAGTGTTTTCATCATGCATCTACCATGTGGGACATGTAAGATGTTTGTCTGTAACTAACGTTAGTTTATGGATCAGAAAAACAATGCTAATCAATATCTTCAGACACTGTCAGTTCTTTATATCTTGAGAACACGCCTGACCCCCTGGGAGCATTTCATTGTTGATATCTGTTCAGTTTAACTTTCATTTTATTCAGCAGATATTTTGTAACGCAGTGTTAGTTGCTAGCTCTAATCCTCCTATCACCGATACAAATTTTGATTGACAATTTTACTTTTAGATAAAGTCAGATAATACTATACTTGGGGGGGGGCGGGGGGAAGTCTTCATATTGTGTTTTTAATTCCACTGAACCCAGCAGAGTTAAATGTAGTTTGGATGCACAGGGAAGAATTAATGATTGGAAGATACAGAGTTGGTAAATTATTTATTCTGGCCCTGAGGAAGCTGAAAAGCTGAGTGAAAGACTAATAAATCATTTGTGGTAGTGCTGGTTGTCACTTCCAATTATTTTAGACGGTTTTGTGATAAACTGCAGCACCTGCTAGATATCCCTGCACCATCCCTTGATGCTTGCAGTGCAGCTTGTTCAGTCGATTATCAAAGGCAAATTTGTCTAAAGTTTCCTCAGGTTGGAAAGAGAATTACTTTCCTCAGTCACCCCTTCCCCCATTTTTTAAGCTGCTTTTTCACTGCATGCATGAAATAGATAAAATCTGTGATTTATTTAGAATTTTATTGACATAATGTACATTCAGATATCATCGATTGAACCACTGAGGGAACAGGATGAGGGGTGACGTATCTGTGTGAGTGTAAATGTACCCTTGAAAGGCTGGCTTCCTTTCATCTTTCTGAAGAACAGCTGTTTCTAAGGTATTCATCCTCAGATTTTGAGGATTGTGTTGGAACTAGTGCTGAAGTTACAGAGGAGACAGACTTCCGTATCAGTTGACTTTGTCACTTGTTAAACTCTTCTACTGCTTTTATTCAGAAAGTCTTCATTTAAAACTATAATTGCATGTACAAAGTCCCTATTGATCCTCAGCATGCAACACTTGAATAAATAGATTAAAGCAGAGGAAAGTAGCTGGAAGACTGGAGAGAACATTTAGAAAGAGCACTGGAGTGATTTTCAAGAAGGAGTGGGAGCAAAATGTTGGAAAGCTCAAGGTTGTTTGTAGAAAAAGGCTGAAAGTAGGATGAATGATGAAGAATGAATGAACTGGGACGGGTTAGTGGAAGGCAGCTGTTTCTTTATGCCACTGATAATAGCATTGTTAGGCATTGTCTCATTTAGGTGCAGTCGGACCACCCTTTTCTCTGAGGCAAAAGAACCAGGCCTACCCTGAAAATACTCATCTTTCCCAACTGGAAAAGTGGTAAAATGTAATGCCATTCTATCTGCGTTTCTTGTAAGCTTCTAAATTGGTCATCTCAGAAAGATGTCTCGGAAAAGAAAAGTTATAGAAAGTTGAGCTTTTTGTGTTGTCTGAAGGACAGGGAGGAGGGAGTTCCTGGTTGTGCAAGCACTCATGTATTCCATTTCTGCTCATCTTGGGGAGAGGATGGCAAAATTTTAAGATTACATTTATTAAAAAAATTAGAGTGCATCAAGTAGTCAGCTTAAAGGAGTTGATTCTCTTCCATGTCTCTGTTACTGGCGGAAGGGTGCATCTTGCACACAGTGCTGAAAGACTTGCTAATAAATACTGAATGCTATAGCTTAACAATTATACAGTAAGTTTTTATTATCTTTTCCATTATCTTCCTAACCTAATCCGGCCAAATAGCATTGAATTCTAAACATTCTGAGTCAATACAATGTACAACTCCAATCTGTGGAAGGTAAAAAATTCAAGAGTTTTTTTAAGATATATTTCCTTTTTTCCATTAGTGATCCCGGCTTGGAATTTCAAGTGAAATCTTTGTCATTGGAAGTGGTGGTATTTTAACCCAGATAACTAGTTCAAGACAAATCAGAGAAGTGACCATGCTGACTAAAACCAGAATTAAAAGAGCTTTGTTTTCTTGCTTTAAATCTTGTTCAGACAGACTTATATTTTTTCATTGTGCTCCTGTACATCAGAAAAGAATCAGATGGAAATACCAAGCACAGTCACCTTGCTTCCTCAGATGACTTCAGTACGGAGATATCTGCAGAGTTGCAGCTCTAGATCTGTGAACTTTAAGAAAGCTCCATGAATACATCTGTTCTGAGTTCCAGAAAGTAGATACTAGGTGCCAGAAAAACATACTAAGCTCTGACAAGGTGTTCTTGTTGTCTGGGGAGACAGGTTTTTTTTTAATTTGGTTTCCTGGAAGCTTTTGTTATTGTATCAGTGTCCATTATCTACAACCACTGGTGACAGTATAGAAAGGACAGGCTGTAGGACCTAATCTGTATTATTATAATTGCATTGCTATTAAAGAGTGCTTCGTTAGGCATTGTGTATCTGATGGTAACAGAAATGAATGGAATTTTTTGTACAGCTTGAATCAGTCATTTCTTCATGGTTTGAACATCTAGACATACGTGGATGCTAATTGTTGTGGTTTTACTTTCTTGTGTTCCCAAAGAAATGTTGGTTTTCAAGTAAAAGTACTTTTGCTGTAGTAGTTTTGTATTTATTTATTGCTAAACAGAATTGGTACATTTGTGCGTTTTTTTAAAGCAACTACAGACCTTAACATTTACAAAGTTAGTAATTTTTATAGTTTTGCATGAAAATGGAAAATCAATTAAAGTATTTTTAGGACTTCTAAAATTCCTATTTTAAAACTAATAAAATTAATTCAAATCCAATATATGTCCAGTTATGTTAAGTGCACAAAGATAGCAATAGGTAATTTTTTTAAACGTAACATCATTTACAGGGTAAGTTTGCTGGGTATATGTTAAAAGAGGAAGAAATAAGAAAAATGCATTTTGAAATGAAAATGGATTTATTTCATGAGATATTGCTTATAATAAACTGAACTATTAACTGTGCTTAAGAAAAAAAATTTATCTTTAGACATACTTTTTTTCTTAACTTAAAACATAAGAACAAGTCTTCCTGCCTTCTCTGTTGGTTTACAACTTTGAAAGTCATTGAACTCCCCCTGTCAAAAAATGTGGAAAAATCAGATGTGATATTTAGCGTGTCACAGTCTGAGATGCTGGATAAGTCATTGAGCAAACTATTTCCAGGTTTTCAACCTATCTTTTGGGGTTTTTTATACCTTTGGCAGTGAGGCTTATGGCAACCACAGTGACTCGGACCAAACATACTTCTAACCTAGTCATCTTTCTCCAGCCTGTCTGAGGAATGATTCTTAAGGAGAAGTTTGAGGAAGTGCGTGACATTATTTCCCTCATATGCTATCCTGGAGATCTGAAAGCTTTTGGGCAAGGAGAATCACTTTTTATCCAGGAACCTTCCTGCTCCCCCACCCCAGTTTTCTCTTTCTTCCAAAAATGTGCTCACTTTAACCTTTGTAAAGTTTTAATGTCTTGTGGCAAGGAGTTCCATGGCTTGACTTTTAACTCTGTGAAGAAATAGCTCCTTTTGTTTGTTTTGGAAATGCCACTTAGTAACCTCATTTAATTTTCCCTTTTGGTAGTTCTTTGAGATTATAGCAGCAAACATACAGAGTGATTTATCTTTTGTTGTTTTTATTTAAATTATTTTTCATAAATAGTTTTATGCCCTAAAATTGATTGCAGATATTCCAATTTTTATTTTAAATATGTTTTAGAAGGAATAATATTTAACTTAAGTATTTCAGATGTGTGCATCTTTACAGTATGGCATTTAGCTTTTTGACTTGGGGATGATAAAAGATGGATAGGATCAGTTATGTGGGCTTCCTTAAACAGGAAAAGAAACTAAAGGAAATTTTTCACAGTATATTATCTTTTCATAACAAAGTTTTCCACAAAATACTCTGTCAATGAACTTCACAGCATAGGTGACAGTACTCTTAGAAAGCTGTGATTATTTTACCTTTTAAAAACTTCCTCATGTTATGAAAGAGAAAGGAACCTAATCCATTATGACTGCTATTGAATATCATCCAGGATGAGGCAGACAAAATATTCTATAAGCAACTGGGAGAAGTCCACAATCGCTAGCCCTTGTTCTCATGGGGGACTTCAATTTCCCACACATCTGCTGGAAATACAGTACAGCAGAGAGGGAAGAATCTAGGAGGTTCATGGAACGTGTGGAAGATACCTTCCTGACACAGCTGGGGAGGGAGCCAGCCAAGGAAGGCGCCCGCTGGACCTGTTGTTTGCGAACAGAGAAGGACTGGTGGGTGATGTGCTGGCTGGAGGCCGTCCTGGGCATAGTGATCGCAAAATAACAGAGTTTTCAGTTCTTGGAGAAGGAGAGGGGTCAGCAGAGCTGCTGCCTTGGCCTTCCAGAGGGCAGACTATGGCCTGTTTAGGAGATTGGTTGGCAAAGTCCCTCAGAAGGACACAGTCCTGAAGGGCAAAGGAGTGCAGGAAGGCTGGACATTCCTCAGGAAGGAAATCTTAAGGCGCAGGATCAGGCTGTCCCCACATGCCCAAAGACAAGGTATCAGGGAAGACCATCAGCCTGGTTGAACAGAGAGCTTTGGCTGGAACTCAGGACAAAAAGGGAGAGTTTATAAAGTTTGGAAGAAGGGGCAGGCAACCCAGAAGGACTACAAGGATGTCACGAGGTTATGCAGGGAGAAAATTAGAAGGGCAAAGGCCCAACTAGAACTTCATGTGGTTGCTGCCATCAAAGACAATAAAAAAAAAATGTTTCTATAAACACACTGGCCACAAAAGGAGAGCTAAGGAGAATCTCCATCCCATATTGGATGTGGGGGCAACATAGTGACAAAGGATGAGGGAAAGGCTGAGGTACTTGATGCCAGCTTTGCCTCAGTCCGTAACAGTAAGACCAGTCGTTCTTGGGGTACCCAGCCCCCGAGCTGGAAGACAGGGACAGGCAGCAGAATGAAGCCCCACAAACCAAGGGGAAATGGCCAGTGACCTGCTGTTCCACTTCAGACACACACAGGTCTGTGGGGCTGGCTGGGATCACCCAAGGGTACTGAGGGAGCTGGCAGAAGTGCTCAATGAGCCGCTTTCCATCACTTATCAGCAGTCCTGGCTAACCCAGGAGATGACTGGAGGTTAGCGAACGTGACATCCATCTACAAGAAGGGCCGGATGGAGGACCTGGGGAACTACAGGCCTGTCCGTCTGACCTTGGTGCTGGGGAAAGTTATGGAGCAGATCATCTTGAGTGTCATCACACATCACATAGGTACTCTTCGCTGGTTAAGTAACTGTCTGGATGGCTGGGCCTGAAGAGTTGTGGTGAATGGAGTTACATACAGTTGGTGGCCAGTCACCCAGGGCTCAGTATTGGGGCCAGTTCTGGCTAATATCCTTCTCAGTGATCTGGATGAGGGATCAAGTGCACCCTCGAGCAGTGTTGATCTGCCTGGGGGTAGGAAGGCTCTACAGGGATATCTGGACAGGCTGCATCCATGGGCTGAAGCCAACTGAATGAAGTTCAATGAGGCTAAGTCCCAGGTCCTGCAGCTGGGTCACAACCACCCCACGCAGCACTACAGGCCTGGGGAAGAGTGGCTGGAAAGTGCCTGGCAGAGAAGGACCTGGGGGTGCTGGTTGACAGCTCGCTGAACATGAGCCAGCAGTGTGCCCAGGTGGCCAAGGCCAACAGCACCCTGGCTCGTATCAGAAACAGTGTGGCCAGCAGGACTAGGGCAGTGATCATCCCCCCGGTACTCGCACTGGTGAGGCTGCACCTCGAATTCTGTGTTCAGTTTTGGGCCCCTCACTTCGAGAAAGACACTGAGGTGCTGGAGCATGTCCAGAGCAGGACAGCAAAGCTGGTGAAGGGTCTAGAGCACAAGTCTTACGAGGGGTGGCTGAGGGAACTGGGGTTGTTTTTAGCCTAGAGAGAAGGAGGCTGGGGGAGACCTTATCACTTTCTACAACTACCTGAAAGGAGGTTGTAGCGACAGGGGTGTCTTATCTCTTCTCCCAGATAACGAGCAATAGGACAGGAAATAGCCTCGGGTTGCACCAGGGGAGGTTTAGGTTGGATTTTTGGAAAACTTACTTCACTGAAAGGGTTGTCAAGCCTGGGAACTGGCTGCCCAGGGAAGTAGTTGAGTCACCATCCCTAGGGTATTTAAAAGACACGTAGGTGTGGTGCTTAAGGGACATGGTTTAGTGGTGGACTTGACAGTGTTAGGTTTACAGTTGGACTTGATGATATTAAAGGTCTTTTCTAATCTAAACATGGATTCTGTCTCCATAAGTTTGCTTCTTAATTGTCTTACATGCATTTCCAGAAAAAAGGTGACATAGAAGAGCTTTCCTCCAACAGTCAGTGATTCGTCTTTGCATACTGCAGAATCAAATAATGTAGTCAAGGTAATTTGGGTGCTAAAGGCAAACTGTAAAGTAAAGAATGTTATTCCTGTTTTCCTTAAAAAAGAAGAGTGTGAATTCCAGATTGCTGGTGAAGACATGTTGATTCGTTAAACTAGACTGCATACAGTGATTAAAATATTGATTTAAAGACAGTTTATCACTTCTATAAATATCTATGTAGTGCGTTTTCTTTTCCAATTCAGTTAATTTTAGGAGCTATTCCCAAATATTGAATCCTTTTTCACTGCTGTTGAAAATAGTGATAAATTAATAGAGTTAGTAAGCCTTACATCACTTATAGGGTAATTATTGGAAAGTATTTTAAGAGTTGTGGTAGGAGTATGTCTGGAAGAATATCCTGAGGATAGCTAACCTTGATTCAGGCATGGGAGGTCATACATGTCTAATTTGCTGTAGTTCTTTAGTATATTTCTGCTGTAAGGGGTAGGAGGAGTATACCGTATAGAGTGCAATCAACTGTTCAAAACAATTTTGGCTAAAAAGCTGTGGAACACAGTAGAAGATAGAACTGAAGAGGGGAAAAAAAAAAAAAAAAAAAAGTTAAAGCCTTTTGTCTTTCACATTAGACCAGTTTTTAAGTCTGTCATGTCTGTCATTTAAAGCAGGTATCCAGAAAGCACAGCAAAGGTATTTGCCAATGAAAAGGGATTCATGTGTGAAGACGATTGTCAGCTTTTTAGAGTTTACTTCCTTGGAATGACAGTGTGAAGTGAATGGTATAAAAAGAGGGCTAAACTTCCACTAGTAATTGTAGGGAGGGCAGTAGGAACGTGGCAGCTGTTGGCAGACAAATGTAATACAGAGGTGGACTGGGATTTTGCTTCTCTGCTGAGGTCTGATGCCATCTTCCCCATAGTGGTGTTGGGCAGCGATCCAGCAGTGCAGTAAGTACTGTCTTCTATCAGTCTCTTCCAAGGGAAGAAGTGTTATCAAAAGAGAGTCTTGGTTTGTATTAAGTGTTTTAAAAACATTTTGATGTGTAGGTTAGCAAAAGCAAGAAATGTACTTTGGATTTGGTGCTGATGCTCATGGTGGTTGGTACATGCTGGGAATGTTTATTTTGTGGTCTTGGACCAATCCAAGAAAGTTCAGTCCTTCATGTGAAAGAGTTTTGTATTTCTAATCATAGGGAATTTTCTTCCCCATGTAACTCTGGGTAGTCATTTAAACTGAAGTCAAGCAATTGCACAGAAGAGAGAGCACAAAATCAGCGTTTTACGCCTTGATCTTGAAATATGCTGTAGCTGATGATGAAGATATGAATAATTGAATAACTTCTAGTCATTGCTAGAATGGAGTAGAGTTTTCCAGCTAAGAGAAGAGGTGATAAGTGTTTTTTCTGCAGATGCTGCCAAATACTAGGTTAGCATCAACGAAGAATGTAAGTGTGTTGCTAAGCTACAGGGTAGATTGACCAATTTTTTATTTTAAAAAAAATGCCTACTAAAGTACTTTTTCAGTTGTTTTCTTTTGACCATTGCCTAGCCAGTCTCTTCACAGGGTTCAACATCAGCCAGCTGTTTGTTTGTGAGGTGGTTCTCTCCAACTGCTTTAAGGTGGTGGCATGATCGGAGGAGGCAGCTGGAATGGTGTATTGGTACACTGTTAATGCTATGCCTGTGTATCAAGTTCCAGAACAGTTGCATGTAAATCTTGAGAAGGAGCAGAAAAAGAAATGATACTTTAGAAATTTCACAGATGAGGGACTACTGGGAATTGTTTGGAGTTTGCTACCAGAAAAACTCAAATCACCGTCATTCAATCACCAGGACTTGTCACACCTTTTAAAGTAGGTGAGAGTTCATCATTAGGGAAGAGCTGCTGAGATATACAGAATAGTGAAAGTTAATATTTTTCCTCTTCACTGACAAAAAGATCATTCAGAAATGCTGTGAAGTGCTTTCAGTCCCTTGCTTGGTGTGAAGCTAAATAAGCTGGTAGTTGGCCTGTGTCAAGTCATGTCATGAGTGTCTTAGGGACACGTAATGTTGTACTGAGGAGCAAACTACCACTGGTGATGTTGCTCGCTGTTAGATTACTGAATATTTGGATGGGGAAGGAAAGATTCTTCAGTTACTGCACTGTTTCTGTCCAAAGTTACATAAGTTCACGACTTTGCCATGGGGGTCACAGATCTGGGACAATGGGAGTCACAGTCACATAGATCAGATTTGGAAATCTTTACGTTACAGTCCAGAGCTTCACAAAAAAACCCACAAACAACAACTTGCTGAAGATTGAAAGTGTGGCTGGTTGCTACTTGTGGAAATGAGCAAAATAGTTCCTTATTGTTGCAAAACCTTATATATATATGCCTGATCTTGATCATGCTTTTACGTATTCTGCATTGAGAAAGATAATTTTTGGAGAAACCTTTTGAGGCACATGCTTCACTGTATATCACTGCAGTCAGTTGGTTACCAGCACGTATGCTATCTAAACATTTCTCTGTCATGAATAATCAGTTACCACCGTGGATATTTCTTTGAGGAAGAATTGGATGGTTTCCTGGATGCTGTTGGAAAGACTCCCTAGGCTTGTGGTGTGGCCCCAGCCCAGGCTTTGAGACATATGTTTCAATTATAATACTTTGCTTTCTGTCAATTAACATTTTAATTTTTGGGTGCTATTTTATTTTTTAATCTTTCAGAAAATCGGCGTTAACTAATAGGGAAGTTGGCTGTTTTGGTGGGCCTCTATGTTCATGTGTGGGGCTGAAATACAGTGATCATTTCACCATGGTTTCATCAGTACTGGAGTTTCAGGATGCCCTTGACCCTTTCTGGTGTGACCTCTTGTTGACTGCTGCCTTAAGATGGTAATGTTCTGTTAAAGGCACTGATTGGGTTGCAGTGATCTTAATTTTGGCATCTTGCTTCTCTATGTAGATTTCCACCAGACTTTCCTGTTTGTTTCTTCTAAATGCCTCCATCCTGCTGCATGGTGTTGGCAATAGATCTCTTGTGGGCTATTTTCAGAAATAACAACAGTCAGCCTAAGGACAAAGTTGCATTGTTCCTCCAGACTGTTATTTTTCCCTCTAAAGATTTAGAAGATTAAATTTCTGATATGGAGATTATTGGGTAGTATTTGAACACTAATTAAAGTACTAAATATAGAATTGTGAATGTTACTCTGTTCTTTTTGGTAGTTGAAATTTACTTCTTCCTTGCAGAACAGTATAGGTTGCTAACTGGACAGTAGCTGCAGTTATGTCTTTCTTGACTTTACTCTTATCTGGATATTAACATTGTAGACCTAGGAGCTGACTATTTCAGAATAGAAATCAGGCTGATTAATGTAACCAGCAACTGGAAAAAGCATAAATATGCTCTTTAACGGAGTCTTCTCTTGATGAAAATGTGTGTAATGAGATGTAATTTTTTAAGTCTGTGTTTCTACTTATCCATTGTGGATTTATTTGGGGGGAAAGAGATGCAAGATGTGGGCATTTGATTTCTAACTTCTGCATTCAGGCTTGCTTATTTGTGTGGTGCATTATTTATTTAAATGGTAAAATAGTAAATTTAAGGCACGTGGCATATTTTGTTTTTCTGTTTTGAACGTGTTTGTTACTGTATCAGCACTGCTGTTTGATGAATTGTGCTTTAAAAGGATACTTCGTTTTAGTAAACTTGAGCTGAAATTTGTTTTTTGCTTAAATCTAGGACAATGCTGTTACATCGAATATTTGTTTAAAGAATTAGGCTTTGACTTTCAGCCATTAGGTTTCATAGGTAATTCTGTTCTTATTTTGTCTAAAGATGGGTAACTTCAGGGTGCAGTTCTTCAGCATGACATGTTGGGAAAATGCTTTGTTTCATAACAAGAAGTTTGGGAATTTGGAAGGCAAAGATCAGGGCAATTTGAAATCAATCTTTTAATTTTATTTCATGCAGATAGCTTCTGTGCTATTCTCAGCCTGCTGATACTTTGAGTATTGCAGCTACTTGAATATGTGTGATTTGTAATGCCACATGCATGCAGTGGGAGAGGTGAGATAAAATCAGTGTGTCTGGATGATCTTTGTGATTCGCGTGACCACAATAATACAAGTAAGGGTTTTCATCCTAGCTACAAAAGCACAATTTTGTGACTGCTTAAAAAGTTCTGTTTTAAAGATGTGTGAACTACTTGTTTGGTTTCTGTGCTAATAGCTGTGTTTGAAGAGAGTTTCATATTGCCCAACTTTTGAGCCTGACATTGGTGACTCTGCTAATTGTAATAGAGCTGTGGAACTGTTTCGTTCCAGATGGAACTTTAATCTGGCTTCTGATTGAGCTGAGTGTCCTTGTAGAGTCTCTTAGCATCTGCTTTGGAAATGTATATAACATTATTCAAAATTTGTACCAAATTAAACCACCCTAAGGCTATAATTCAATTTTTCTTTATTGAGGAATGTATTGTCAACAACTCTATGCCACAGAGTAAAATCTGCACTAGGTCTATTATTTTTTTGGCTATTACCTGGTCATTTATGTTACTGTGATTAAATTTCCAGGTTCTTCAAGTTTACCATATCAATTTTAAGTTTGCATTACGGAATTAACAAATATGGCCATTTGGTTGGATTTTTCCCCTCCTGAAAGTAGATGAGCTTAAATTGATGCTTTCTAGCATTAATAATCGGATTATAATTTTATTTATAATATAGTAATGTTTTCATAATTTTGGATAATTTCCGTGGGTGAAGTTTGAGATACCTGTTTGTGTATTTGGATTATAAAATGAAATAAACCACATTAAGTATCTTGAAATACAGCATATCCCATTCCTTTCACTTTCTCTTGCGTCTGTAACAGTTAATGACTGTGACTGTTCTATTTTTCAGTTCTCCAAAGTCAGCTGTATTTAGTTATAATTTTTATTTTAAAATACTCTTCCTCTCGAGTTCAGTATAACTGCTGTTTTGAATATGAGTTCTGTTATTAAATATGGACAGATTAGTGTAGTAAATTGATGCAGTTTTTCTGTTAAGACATTATTTGTGAAATGCTCTCTAACTTAAGTAGATGTGCTTGAAAAGACGAAAGTAGTGTTACCAGCAAGACCAGAGACTGAAAATTTCAGTATATTAATTGTCTCCTAAAGCATTTCTTAGCCTTAAAAAGTCTTGCCCTTTAGGACTGCCTATCCCAAAAATTTAATTTGAATCGCTGAAAACTTCAGCTGAGTGTTGAAAACTTACAAAGCATGCCTTATTTTCTTTTACTTATAACTTCTTTTTTTTCTGTGCTTCATTTTTATCCGTGCTCCTGCTAAATATATTGAAGGAACTTCACCAAAACCCACTGATACGGACTGACAAATTTCCTTGCCTTCAACATCAAAAATTTGCTGCTTCTGCTGCTGAGAAACATGGTTAAGCCAGAAACATTTCTATTCAGATTATGTGAAGCTATTCCAGTTTCATTGCAGATTCTAGTAGAATTGATGGGCAATACATATTTGCTGAAGGGTAATTTTATTGAAATGTGCAAAGACCTGTCTCTTTCCAGAAAGCATCTAAGGAAGAGTTTTAAGAGGGAAAGGGAGATCCTGCCTCCGTACAGCTACTGTGTTATTCTGAGATGTGCTATGTGCGTATCTGTCTTCTTTATGGGGACTGATTCAGGATGCAAAACTGTGCTCTCATTCAGACAGAACAGTGAGTTAAACATGGATCTTTTAGTTAAAACTTTTAGTTATGCAGCCATGTATATTGATGATAATGTTTAGTAGATGATCTTCTTATTTCAGTTCTGGGCATGAATGAATTTCAAAACCACAGAGTTATCATGAACTAAAATTGTGATCATCTGGCTATCACCACTTACCTTCTACCAGGATTATTGTATTTTCTTTAATCTCTCTTTTCTCTTTTGTTGCTGAGTGGAAGAGCAATAAGCACTTACCCGAGTTCAGTGAAGTAAATAGATTGAGCCCGGTATTAAGTCCATTTACAATCTACTTTTCCTATTGCAACTATGCTGCGCTACAGAAAGGGAAGTAGAACTTCTGAAGTGCCATTCTGACTGCTTCCAGCAGAATGTGACTTGCCCAGCTTTCTGAAGAATGGGTGTCAACACCTACCGTCAAGAGTGAAATCTGGGCCTTAGCTTACTGACATCATCCCCACCCCAACCTCATGCAACATTAGTTCTCCACATCCTCCTTTATTAAATTCTTGTGCAAGTCTTTATGCATTCATTTGGATTTGTTAAAGAAAAAGCAGGAAGTTATTCATCTTACTTTCCAGATGATTCTGATAATTGATTTAAAAACAATAAAATTGACAGGAGAACAGAAGTGTAACCATACAAAATGGGTTAGGCATTCAACCCATGTAAAAGGAAACCTCTACTTTTGTTACATATCTTTATTTGGACATAGCAGCTGTCTTAACTCCATCTTTCTTCATGCTCCAGCTTCTTATGCTTGAAGAAGTCTAGAACATGTTTGTGTTTCCAAGCTCTTTTGTCAGTGAATGGAGGAAGAGGGAGAGTCTGCACACAAGTTGGTTCACAGCAGAAACTTACCTTCTGGAGCAAGGCAGTGACAGGGACAAAATGGGGTATCTGTTTGGGCCAGTCTCCTGTTAGATCACCTTAAATCAGCATTAAACTGTATCATGCATTTATTAGAATTTACCAAAATTGCAACATTTTTGTGGTTTCCTTCCTTACACTTCAATCAGCCTCATTTATGTGTTACAGTGTGTTACAAGAGACAATGGTTATGAAGTGAGAGTACACATGAGATAGAGACACAATTGCCAAATCAATCTCTCTGATAACTTAATGCCATCAGCTTCTACTGAAGTCTGAAAATACGTGACCAAATCACTCATTAATTTCTTGAAAGCTATTTAAAAGTAAGTACCATCATACAAATTGTCTTCACCAGCACAGCATTGGAAGGACCCCAAAACCTATAAGGCATCAAGCAAATGGACACCAGGGAACACAGTGATATTATTGTTCAGCCTTTTTTCCCCACTACCTTTCTTTCAAAATTTTATATTTCAGTACCTCTGGGGAAAATACGCTTTTCTATGTAACTCTTCATAACAAAAACAAGTTAAAAAAATAAAAGCCCCTTCCATTTACTTTCCTGAATTCTTCCATCTGTGACTGTTACAAAACCCCATCATTGCATTGTGAGTCGACTGCTCAGTTGGTGACTTTGAAACTTCTGCTACTTTTTTACATGCAATAAATTGTTGTAATCTGGTAGATGTTACTTTGCAGGTATATATGTCTAATTTTGAAAGGGCTAAATATAAGTTAGGTCTTGCCTTTATTCACAAATAAAAAGACAATATTGTAACTTTTTTAAAAGTGCCCAGTGACAACTTTCAGTCTCCATAGAAGAAGAATTTTATGATGGTTCTTTTCATTTGTTCTCATCTGACGGCATGAAATTGAAAAATACAGCACGAAGCAAAATGAACCATAAGAAACATGAGCTGTAGGAACATGACCTGTGTTCATAAAGTCAGTTTCCTTTTTCTTCCATGATATTTTTTTTTTTTTGTAGCTCACACAGGCTATTACATAGTATGATCTCATGAAATTGGTGGTTTTACCATTCAGGTTCATCAGCTGCAGAGCTGAAGCTATTTCAACACCTGTGTGATACTTGCAGGAGTCACAGATCAATGTATAGTATTTTTAGACTGTAGTTTGACAATCTAAGTTACTGTTTTGCATAGTTAAAGTGATTTGTAAAAGTATGAAAAAGTAATAGGCTGTTTCTTGTGAGTTTTTAGCCATTGATTGTTAGCAAGGTTAATTTATCCTTACTAAAAAGAAATTAAATTACATAAATACATATCTCTGATAAATGAAGACATTATGCTTCAGTGTAATTGTTAAAATCAAAAAGGGGCTTAAATAAAGTGAAAATATTTAACTCATACATACTTGAATTTGTTTGACCTGTTCGTTAAAGGCAGATATGTTTGTCATTCTGATGAAGATGCATTTCTTCATACCTTGCTGTTGACAGAATCTCACCTACTTTTCCCATTTATTATGATAATAGTCTACCAAATGTCATATGTCACAGCCTAGTGAAGTTGTCTCTGCCTATTACTACTTTATATATGTAATGTGCGTTCTTGTTTTTCTTTCCTTAATTTAGGTATTTTTATATGCTCTTTGACATCCCCTGTTTTATGAGAAAAAGAGTAGAGGCAAACTGTTTTAAAGTATCTGAAAGCAGTTTTAGAAACAGTAGGCTATTTCTTCCCATTGTAAGTACCATTATGTTACAGTATGCCTTCATGTGGATGGATAATCTACATCACCGTAAAGGTTATATGTCTTAAAACTCTAGTGAATGTTGACTTAATATATCTAGTTGTGTTGTGCCATGCCATGTTCTTGAAAATTGCTGGTTTCAGTGCACAGATACATAGATAATTGCTAATAAGAGTGGGTACCAACACAAATTACCGTATGTTATGGGTACCTGTAGTAATAAGAGTAACAGAAGTCATAACTACTCACCTAAACCAAAAAACTGGCGAATGCTGTTTTTCAAGATAGTTATAATCTAAAAGGACAGGATGGCCTTTTATACATATGTACAGATATGCACAGCACATCAATTTTGACAGATACAGTAAGCTATCTTTGATTTGCCGCCTTTGAGCTTTAGTGGGACTGGTTTTCAGCACTGGTCATTCGAGGTATGGTATTGTACATCCCTGTGTGTTAAAACTGAATTGAATGCACACCATGCTTATGATGATAAAAACATCATGTTGCAGAAAAAGTAGAGCTACTTAGAACCACAGCCAGATTTCATTCATTTTTTTGGTAGTTTGGGAACTAGCACTTGTCAGTTATATTGCAAAATTTTATTTCCATACAAAGCTTTTTGCTTAAAAGTTTGTGTCTTGAAAAGAGTGTATTTTTCTACAAGTGTTAGCAGTGTTCATTTTGCATTATGTACTGGCAAGGAAGGTCATTCTGCCTTTTCTGGTTTTATATTTGGGGGTTTTATGTGTATTAAAATAGAGATGTGTCCCCTAGATTTATAGATTTGTGTGCTTACATGATAGGATGTAGAGAAAAATTCCATATAAGACATTCTTTTTCTTTCAAAATCAGTATTACGAAATTTAAAGGCTTTTCTTTGTCAGAGCAACAGCAAGAACATGCAACTATAAGCAATTTATTCTTGTTGCTTTCTTATAATTTACTGTGGAATTGTTGATACAGAAGGTTAGCTATTTCATGAAAATGCTTTTGTTCTTCTACAGTAATATTTTAGGTGAGGGACTGTGATCTTCTCTGTGCATTCCTGAAAGTATCATTGCAGTCCTTAAAGCTGCATTATATAGTGTAACACAGATGAATACGACAGAAGTCACCAGGAAACTATTATGCTTGAAGTAGAGGAAATCACTGTGAAGCCTGACATTTTTCTTTTAAGTTTACAGTATCTGTATAACCAGAATTGACCAAGGCTTAGAATATTTGAAGTTACTGAGAAAGTCATATTTGCATAAAACCTAGGCCACTGTCTGAAATCAGTATTGCGCTCTTGAAGTTTCTTTCAAAATGAATTTTTATGTCTCTTTTTTTTTAAAAAAAAGGTAGTTAAATTTAATTTGTGTGTCTTTCAAGGACTTGAATGTTTCAGGTGACTATGCTTTAATTTCAAAATGAAAATAAAGGAATAAATTAAATTGTAAAGATTGATGATTTGTAAGTCAAGCAAAAGTGAAACTTTGTATGTTCAATAGGTGCCCCTTTTTTCTTGAAATGATCATCCTTCAAACGTCCATCTTCATATAATGAAAATTTAGAGGAGAGCAATTTGTATAATAGCTGATTTCTTAGATGTTTTCCTCCCCTCTTCTCAAATGAAATGTTGTAGATAGCAAAAAGCAGTCTTGTTACAGTCTTCTTACACTGAGCAAAAGCCAGACGATGCACAGAAAGGAAACTTTTATTCCGTCTTAAATTGAGAACATTTTTCTAAGTGAGCAAAGCCTACTTGGAAAATATTTCTACCTTTTTCTAGAAAAGACAACTGTAATATTTAAACTGATTATAATAATGAGGCATCGAACAAAAATATCTTTAGCCTGATGGAGCAAATATGGAATAGTTGATGTGCTGCCTGTACTTATGATTTCAGCACTTAGACGTTATTTGAGGATTTAAGCACTTTCTTCAATCTTCACCTATTGAAAATGGAAGCAGTAGCTGGTTTAATTAAAGGTGAAATAACCCTCAGTCTTCTCTCCTTACTTTCCATAATGCCAAGTAAACATACATACTTAAATTTCATATAAAACTGTAAGTCTGAGATAAAAGAAGCAGCTGTCATAGCATTTAGGAATAATTCTACTATAAAGTTTTGGTTTAGGCTTGCACTCTCTGCTCTATCTTGTAGAGCTTTTTATTTTTTTTGTGATGATAATATGATGTCATAATTTTCAATTCTGCAAAAATTCAAAATATGGTCAAATTTAGGACTGTTTTATGATTCTTGCTCAAGTCTTTTTTCCAGATGTGTGTTAAATAAACACCAGTAATACTTGTGGCTGGTAATTTCCAATACACTCAGCACTTAATTTGCTAATATTTGAATTAGCAGAATTTACTTTTTAAAGTAGAATCATTAAGTTCATATAAAATGAGCAATTTAAAAGATTGTTTAATCCTGCCTTTTTTCCAAAATGGCTTAATCATATTTCATACTTGATCAGTTTGTTGGCAGGTTACCACTTCGGGTAAGTGTTTAGAGTTTACCATTTGTTTCTCAGTAGCAGTATCACTTCAGCTCTAAATCCAAGGAAAAAACAGATATACAGATGTATCTATCTATCTATCTATCTGTCTGTCTGTCTATCTATCTATCTATCTATATATTTATTTATTTATTAGTCTTGCATTCTGTCTGCATTTCAGTCATTCATTTTCTTTTGATTGGGCCAGATAAACCAAAGTGAGAAATTATATGCAAACCACTACTAGCCTGTAGGTGAAGTTAATTTGATTATGAATTAATATCTTTAACCCCCTCTGAATTTAACCAATATTAAATAAAATATGCAATCCACAAAATATTACCGTAGTCACCCTTCCAAAAATATATTTAATGTAGTATCGAAACAAGCAGGTTTACATTTAATTTCCTTTAAAATAGTGCCCAGTCTGTGAACACTTTTCAATGAGAATAGGTATAATTTCATGTGTTGCGTAATTTTACTAATTTTAGCTGAAGTCATTCCTTTGCCTTATCAAAGTCAGCCCAACTACAGGGAGGTGTGCTTAGCTGCAGTAGTGGTTGCCTCCTGAGCAGAACTCTAGCATTACCAGTTCCTGACAGCTGCAAGCCAGCCTCTGGGCATTTTGCTAAATTTTCAAATGTAATTATACAGTAGACTTCCTTTAACAAATTCTGTGTTCCCAGCTATAATTATAACGGCTCTTCTTGCCTTTAGCCTGTTCCTTATCTTACAACCCACCTCCATATCTCCCACTGCTGGCTAGTGTTATCCAGTAGAGCTGATGGATCTAGAAAAGCAGAGCTTATTCTCTCCGTCCTCACAAGGATGGTTTCATCAGTACAGAAGGTCCATTACATCTGATCCACTGTACTGAAACCACATGTCCTGTAAAGCTGAAGATTGTTCTCTAATTCACAGAATGAGAGCGGTTGATTAGCATGCCACTTTGATTCTGCAAACGATTTTCAATTGTTATTACAGGACATAAGGTAAGGAATTTTTAAGAGCTGTCCATGAAATGGCTGAAGAAGCCAGCACAGGGAAAGGTGGCCTTGCAAAAATGCTTTGTTTTCGTGTTGTACGATTCAGGATATCATTTCTTTAACTACACTATTTGTGCATTAGGTTTTCATATACAAAGTTGTTCATGCTCCCTTTAAGAACACACACATGTAGCATAAAAATAAAAATGATCAGCGATGCGTTTTTTCTTACATGAAATACTAGGTTATTCTAGCCAAAGAATGATAAAACAGGAAAAGTTACCCACAGATGTGCTCAATCTAGTATTGGCTCTTGTCGAGGAAATTTAAAAGCAGCTAGGCAGAGTAATAATCTCTTCTCCACCTGTCTGTTAGCAAAGGAAATTGAAGTAATGGTTTTGAATATGAGAGACTAAAGATGGCTAAGTGGGAGAGCTTATGCTGTTGAAGACTCACAGAGGCAGCCTTCCTTTTCCTTCCGTCTCTGCTGTGGGTGACTGTGGCAGGTGGACTAGGGTTGGAGAGATGTATTGCCTGGAAGATCACAGATTGCCATCTTCTACAGTCTTCCCTGCAGCAGCATCAAGTATATCGATCAAACCTTTTTGTGAGAAGCTTCAGTGAGTGAAATACCCCAGCACTCCTAGAAGTCAGCTCCTGCTGACTTTTCATAGTTTTCCTCCATCTTTCTAAGAATTATGATGTCCAAAACTGTATAAAGGACAGTAAGAGATGGAAAAGAGTAGTTATCAGCTCTTCACACGCATGTGCATACGTTTGTGCGCACACCCACATACACGTCACATGCACGCCAACCTATTTCAGTGAGATGTCTTTTTGTAAAATTCCACAAAATTTACTCTTTTGCTTTGTATTCTTCTCTCTCCGTCGCTTCCCTGTGTAATGTTTCATTGCTGGTCTGTTTTGTGTTCATGTTTATGATGCATCTTTTCTAAATGTAGCACTTCAGGTTTGTCTTTATGGAATCACCTTGTTGATTTCTGACCTTATCTCCCATTTTTCAAAAGCATTCGGAAATCAGATCCTGTCCTCTAAGGTGCTGCTAGTTTCTCCCAGCATTGTATTATCTGCTGATTCTATAACCATACTGCCTTCGAGTCACTAGAATTGTTATGAAAATACCAGCTAGAAACAGACCTAAACAGCTGTCTCTGAGATCCATTTGAAATATATATCTGGTTTGACAGAGCTGTCAAAAATTTCTTTTCAAGAACAACTGTTCTCTGATTTCAATCATTTTTGTGTCCAGTTTACGGTGATTGTGTCTGGACAGTATTTCGTTTTATTGGCAACAACAATGCAGAACATGTTTAAAATCTCTCTAATCTCAAGCTTGTATGTCTACTGTTACCTCATCCATGAAGCCAGTTAACACCCTTCCAGTGAAGTAATTTAGATGAGTTTGAAGGGATCTATATTTCTTTCTTTGACTTATATTATCTTCTGGAAATTTCGTTGTGCAGTAATTGGTTCTAAAATCTGTTGGGGCTTCACTGGTAGACTGGAACTTGCAGGTGGGACTTAGCCCACCTGGGGGGACAGGAGAGGGCTTGTTCTAAGTTGGATTCTTTTTGGCTGTTTTTTTCTTTTCTACTTCTTTTGTTTTTCTTTATTCTGATCTCTTAGAAATAATAAGACAACAGATCCTACTGTTACATCTTTTTTCCTCTATAATTTTCCGCATGACTCTTTTCAGGTGGCTTTTTTTTTTTTCCCCATTCCTTTTGTTATTTCCTCTCCTACTTGTTTGTAGCAATTGTGTGTGTGTGTGTATGTCTTGTATCATTGTAAGTCTCATTGATCACTGATACAGGACATGGATGAAAACTTTTTTTTTTCTAGTGAGACAAGCTAAAAGGATGTGTAGAAGAAATTTTCCTTGTTTTTTTCTTGTAACTTCAGAAGGGCAAAGTTGGGCTCATAGCAGTAAGATTTCAAAGGTTACCATCAGAAAGTCAAGTGTTCTTTCATCACATCTTAAACATACTAGGTGATATGGGGAGCAAACAGCTCAGTTCCAAAGGGAAATGAGATCCAAAATTTTGTTTATGTGAAGTGTGGAGATATAGGTGATTACATGCTAAAATCATCATTCTAGCCTTTTGAACCACAGACCATTGAAATGGGTTGGGGAAAAGATTGAATTAGTGCAAGGGGGCCTCTGTTCCAGATTGTTACATCAAAATATCCTATGTAAGTCCTTTTATCCGGAATGACTGTGACTTCGGTATTTGGTACGGTAGCCCATGGGTGGCCTTTTCTTGGTGTTTAATAAATCTGTGTGTAACCACTCAGAAGCCATCATTCATCGGTTGTTCACCTGGTCTTGTATATTGCAAGACAGAAGATTTTGCCCTATAATAAATCTATAAAATTAGGAGCAGTGAAGGCAGGGTGGGGTTTTTTTCAGGTCTGTCATATGAGTCAAGCCCCCTTGCCCACCAACAGAGAATGAGGACAGAAGCCAGAATGTTTATAACAATTTATATTGTCTCTTTAAAATTCAGTGGTTTATCCTTTACCTTACAGTTTGCTTTATAGGTCACTTTTTTTTTGTTACGTTGCTTTAGTATGAGCTAAGAACAGAATATTGCTGAAAATGCTAAAATAGATGTAATTTTTTAAAAACTGGCATTTAAGCAGACAAAGAATCATGCTTAATGCTGCTGTGATAATAAATAGTACTGTAATTGATTGTTGATAGAAACCCTTAAAATACATTTTTATGGTTGAAATGTGCTTTGAGTAAACAGTGTTCAGTTTGCCTATTAAAATAATTCACTATATACCATGGTTTCTTTGAGTATTAAGAAAGTAGGACTTCTCCAACAACAGTAATTGGTTGACACTGCTTGACCTTAATGCAAAGCTACAGTATTTAATGAACAAACGGAGGGAATAAAGTTTTGATAAATAAGGCAATTTTCATGAAACCTTTAGAAATGTACTTGAAGTCTTGTAGTGTTAGATTGACGGTTTCTCCTTTTGTGAAAAGAATAAGTGAATAATTTAAGGCTATATTTCATGTTTTCAGATCTTCATTCTGTCATATAAATAATAGACTGTGAAATGCAGCAGCTCCTGTATTCACAGATTTAATAGACCTATACAAGTGAGTGTCTTACTCAGCTTCTGGCATCTAAAAATGCTCTTTTGTGCATATGTGTACCTGAGAAGCAATGCAGAAGTGGGACATTCCTAGACTGTCTTCAGTAACAGAATTCCTTATTTTAAGCATGCCACATGCTCTGGTTTTAAATGAATTATTGTTCTTAAAATGCTTTCAGTACAGCTTGGTGTCAGTTTTAGCATTTTTAGTTTTCAATTCCAGTATGGTATTATGATGGACAGATGTCAAAGTAGTAACATGTGGCTATTCAAAATTCAGGTGTAATCTAATGTTTACTTAAGTGTAAAGACTGTGAAAAGCATTCAGATTTATATCCAGCATAGATCTCTGAAATACTATTGAATCTTGATGAGAAGAGAATCAAATATATTTACTCAAATAGTGAAATATCAAGGTAATTTATATGATTTGCTACTTTTATTCTTAGTTAGATGATTTATTTTTGAGGGAAACAGTACTGGAGTAGGAAGAATGGAGAATAGCAAAATTAAGTTAGTTTCTTTTCTTTGTTTTTACTGCCTTTCCTTTCCCCTCCCCTGTTTAAGTGGCTTTAGTTTAATCTGTGTTGAAAGGATAGTGAAGTAAGACTACAGTGAACAAGAGGCAGAGCACTGGGATGTTTTCATGTTCTTGGTCTTCCAAACAGGAGCATAGTTTTAGGACCACTGGACCATGGGAAACAAAGACTCCCTTGGAAAGTACGTACTACCATGCCTATTTTGTTGGCTGCAAAATGTAGCTTTCCCAAACATTTCCATTTAAAAGTTTATGTTAAATTACCCGCATTTTCTTCCTGAAACCTTCTTATTTTAACATTGGAGAAACTCTAGTTGCAGGAACATTCTACTAGCATATGATATGATACTGAACTCTTGCTTTGCTCCATCCTGTGTGGGTATGCACACATCTACACAAGTAAGGAAAGCTGTTTATTCATGTTTCGAAGTCTATTTTCTGTAAATCATGTTCAAGAAGTCTGGCAGGTGGTTTGCCTTTGCCATGGTATTGATTTGTGTAGTCCCCATGTAGTTTCCAGAAATCTCTAGTATAGATCCTTCAGACAGTGAGCAGTCTACATGAGGATGTCATCACCTTTGGTAAAATACAGGCAGTTTCTCTCCTGTTTCTGCTTGCTGATACTCTAGTTCATGTAGTCAAGTTATTTTCTCTCTTACTTTTCAAGAAAAATAATCTTTATATCTTGTGTCATGTTAAACAAATCGTAACACAATCCTATATTCAGTTTTGTAAACTAGTTCAGTAACTTATTCATATCTTCATTTTCACTGATACAAATTTCTTCATATTCAGAGTAAGTCTGTCTTTGGATTTCAGCTAGTCCAGATGCTTAAAGGGGGAGACATACTTTTCCCATTCTCCATACTCTGACTCATTTATCACTCAGAAAACATCAGTGCAGGGATAGAGACCGTTCTGTAGTGTGACTTGTTGCAAACTGCTGTCACAACTGTATGAATAATGTGAATATCATTGTGCTGCACTGGTATGAAATAAATTGTCATCACCTCAGTTTTTAGGACTTACATATTTTGTATTTCTTTTGCTATATAACCATTATTTAAGCCATTGGCTGGGGATGTTTGTGTTTCAGCAAGAATTTACAGGATCAATGTGTTAAATATATTGATCTTTCTAAGCAAACCAGTCCCTGATTGGATCCAGCTGTGACTGAATTGCCTTATTGTGATACTTGAGCAATACATTTATTATTCATTATTACTTCAGTACAAGACTATGGTCTCACTGTAGTAAGTCCTCTGCAAATATATATCTTCACTGTTCTTTATTTGCAGGCATATGGTCTGTTTAAGGAGACAGTGCAGGAAGGAGGGTATAAAAAGCAAAAGAAAGAATTAGGAAAGCAGAACAGCAAGGAAAAGCAGTAAAGATACTTTGCTAAGGCTTGTGTATATATGATGGTTGTTTTTAAATTCTGAATTGGCTGTTCTTATTTAGTCAGTGAGGCTCTTTTTGCTTAATTTGTTAACACCTATAGAAATCAGAAAGAGCAGTAGTTATGACAAATGGACAATGTAATTTGAAAATTGTGTTTTGTCACATGTTTTAGTCACAAAACCTAGTTGAAATCAATTGTCCAAACATTCACTTAACATATTAATAAGTAATACAGGAATACTCTAAGCCCTCTTGAATTAGATATATTACATCTTGTTACAAAATTTAATGCCAAGCTTAATAACTCAAAGTATGCTCTAGAATAAAAATACATTTATATGCTAGTATATTGCAACTAGGATAGTAATCCAAATAAAAAAACCCACCACCCACTATTTGGTTGGAACTGTTTAATAAACTTATGTGTAGACAATTGTATTTAGTTTAATTTCTTAAAAAGATGTCCTCAAGTTTATTCCTTCAAAATGAGTATGTTTTTCATAGTTTATTTCTAAAAGCAATTTAATTTGTTTTGGCAACAATAGTCAGATTACAGGAGCTAGTTGAGCACTTACCTGCAAAATCAATGTCTTCTAGGACTTTTTTTTGTGTCTAGATGGTTGTGTTCTTAGGTTTTCTGATGGAAACATTGCAGAAACAGAGTAAAGTACCAGCTTTTCAAAGAGGGAAGATGCTGTTTCAAATTCAGCACTATTAGCTTTGCGTATTTTTACTAGGAAAAATTACTTTTAAATAGTCTATCCCATCATTATGTGAATAATTATCTCACAGTAGTTGAAAAATTCTGCATAAACATGTTTTAAAGGGAGATGTTTTTGAAAAGATATTTTTCTGGATTTACAACTGCATTTTTAAACATTTGAAAGAGAGTTAAAAGATAGATGGCTTATCGGTTGATGGAATTTTTCTTAGAACCATAGGCTTGAACATTTTTAGTGCCTTTATAACCAGCTGTAGTGTGTTATGGAACCCTGAACAATTTGTTGGTTCTTATTAATAATGAGTTGACCACTTTATAGAAAACAAATTTGATAATATCAAGTTACTGAAATTTGCACAATACATGTCTGTAAGAAGTTCAGTTACACTAGGAGTTTAAAATAACCCTGAGCAATAGCCAAGAATTTCATGTTGATGCAAATTTCAGGTTGAATACTGGAGAAATCTTCAGAATTCTCAATTTGGCAGAGGTGTCTCTCTACCATTATCGTCATCTTAGAAACTTATCTTACATGTTGTTAAGACTTACATTGCTTTCATCTCTCCTGTTACATGATTATGTGAAATAGTTATTTGTCTTGGAAAAAAAACACTAGTTTTGGTCATTTGACTTTTTGTTATATGGAAATTTCCAGAAGAACTCTGATGCCTTAGGTTACTTGAATGCATTTAGGTCAAACTAAAAATTAAAAAATGTTTTTAGCATTTTTTCATCAGGCATTTTTATTTTCCATCCAAAGGTTGGTTCCAGAAGTCTTGTACTGGGACTGCTACTTCAGCTTCCTCGTTGCTGCTGGTGGCTGGGCCTTAACCCAATGCTACCTGACTGTTGAATGAACGGAGAATATAATTCTAAGGACAACTGTCTCCTCTGTGTTTGAGCATCTGCCACTATGTGAGTTATTATTTCTATGTTTAAAAAACAAACAAACTGATTTTCCCTGATTTCATTAATGTCATAGTTACATATTTAGCATTGATAAAAATTAAGTGATGTCTTTTCTTGTAGTTGTCCAAATGTTATTTTAAATGCCATTTCTCTTTAAAAAGATCTTATTTTACAAACTTACGTGCTTCTCTCCCTACTTTACTACAATTAATTTTAAAAGACAAGTGAAAATATTGACTGTGGTATTTGGTTTTAAAAGTGATGGATAATTGTATTGAAGTCTGCTTTCCACAGAACTGGTGAAACATAGACCGTGCCAGTGGGAGCTTTTCTTTGCTTTCTCCCATAATATGCCCTAAGTCTGGACCTGGATGGGCAATTCACCATCTAATTCAAACTTCTCCTTACATTAACAACATGGCAGTGTTGTTTAGTAATGATACAGTGTTTGCTGTTAAAGACTTGCCAATTTTGTCTTAAATAGCTAGATTATATTACCTCAATTTGCCATTTTTCCTCTGCTTAGTTTGTAATTACCTTGCAAATGTTAAGGTGATACTATTGAATTGTGTAAAGGAATTAGGAAGTTGAAATCCTAGCAATGTAGATTTATAGTAGTAGTATTGGTCTACAGAAAAACACTAGTTCAAGTGGTGAAAGATCAGGAAACTCATTTTAATAGGGACAATTTTTTGCTTTTACTGACTTCCGTCAGTGACTTTAGTTATTTTTTCTTTATACTGCTCTGGATAATTTCAAACACTTTCTGAAGTGATTTTTAAAGACATATATGTGCTTGTGGTTTTGCATGTATAGTTTCTGTATCTTTTAAGTGTAGTTAGCTTTCTCCAGCATTGCAATAAAGTAGAGAACACTATGCAGTACATTAAAGAAATAGAGCCTATGCATCAGAACAATTTTCATGCCTCACTCAATTCTTAATGTAAATTAGTAGGAACATTGGTTATCCATTTGAGAAATTGAGTTAGTATAAAAATAAAAATGCACTTATGGTATGTGGTGCTTTGTGTATCATCTTGGGAGTGTTTTGCTGTTTATCTGTCACTTGCATTAGAAAAAGCAGTCGCTGGCTGCAGGTGACATTAAAAATTAAAGGTTAACCTCAATTTCTTTACTGACCAGACGTGGGGCAGAAAGTTCTTCTGGATATGTGCCTGAATTTTGGAACTGTTAGGAAGAGTTGAGAAGTAGATTTGTACTTCTGGTGGTTTGGTGTTTTTGTGTGTGTGTGTCTGGTTATACGATTTCACCATTTTCAAGTGTTTACACTGTGTATTGTAGGTTATATCAAGATTATTTTTCATTGCATCCCACTTTGTGAAATTAAAACATGACATAATAATCCTATAGTAAATTATATAATGAACTCATTGTTCTGATCTACATAATTCTGGGAATGTCTTTTTCTTTTGTTCCTTAGAAAAACTAATTAGAGTAGGTTTTTTTCCTATTCCTAGAGAATACGTGTCTTCCAAAAACTAGGTAAAAATTGTTGTTGAAAATTGCTATAGCAGCTTTTGAATATTCTGGTTAGCTTGATGTACATTTAATTTAAGATTTATGCACTCATGAGCAAGCCTGGTAGATCTTTAAGTATTAAGGCTTTTGACGAAGTTGGCTTTTACCCCACGGGGAGTTCATAGTGAGCCAAATTCAGTAGTGTAATGCTTTCCTCCTCTTTCAGTCCAAGTGTTGGAGGCAGCGTTCAGACCAGTGAAGAAGACTAGCTTCAGGCAGCTGGGGTTTCCGTGTAACCTGCCAGATATCTTTCATTTGCAGAGTAGGTATTATCCTTGTTCAGTGGTAGACCAGGCTACAGGCAATTCTTGATACCTGAGCTGCAAACCTGAAGCTGTGGCTGCTGCTCTTACCTTCCATTTCATCTCTTGATTTTACTTATCCATGCAATAAGGTAGTATGCATGTAATCAATAGATCTGTTGCTTCTTGTTGGCTGCTGAGGGAAAATGAGAAAGGAAGAAGGAAAAACGAAATTGCCTGCTCTGTCTTCGTGATTAAAATAAATGGCCAAAATGCACCTGTTTTCTTTCCCTATCCCCTCTTTGTGGAATGGTGACTCTCCTCTGTCCTTTACATTCTGTCTTTTAAAGCTCTTCATAGAAAACAAGAAAATAGAAATTTCATTAAGGAAAGCCATGAATATTGCTTTAGAAAATAACGTTGGAGCTGATGTTTTTGAGGAACCTTAGTATTTCAGACATGTATAATTGTTTTAAAATTATATGACCATGTGCTTGCTTCATAGTAAGCTTGACACAGTTGTTTCAGGACTGATATGCTGTAGATTTTTCAGACTCTGAATTAAACCGTATTAAGAATTTTTTGGTGGGAAAGCGATAATGCTCATTTCAACTGTTTTGCTTATTATTCCGAATTTTTTAAACCTATATTTAAAACAAATAATTTATCTGGAGGCAAAATATTTGTAAATGCCAGTTACTTGCTTCCCTGTATTTCCCTGTGCTTGAAAGTATTCCAATCTTCTCCAAGACTGGTTTCATTTAACACTTTCCAATTTCATGCCTTTCAGATTTTTTTATGTTGACATAATAATGAAACTGGCCAAACAAGTTTCACTACTGCAAAGTTTTATAAGGAAACTGAAGTACTATATAGCTTTAAGCACAGTTTTGACTTAAGGAGTAATTAAATCTCATATAATAGTGGATAGTTGTTGGCTTGCATTCTAGGTCTAAAGTCTTCGTTTTCTAAACTGAGTTATCATGAGCATCAGGAAACATGAAGTGTATTTTTCAGAGGAAATATCTCAAATACTGCAGAAAGTAGTTATAATTTGAAATACATACTTTCTACAAAGAAATCTTTGTGATTTTAAATGCTTTCTTACAGGCTTTAGAATAGGTGGCATTTTATAATTTGTCAGTTACTTCCTTTAAGTTTGAAGAAGCTTCTGTATCAGTTTCTAAAGCACTGGTGACGTGCAATCTTGTTACAGATGGTATCTTTTCTTAAATACTACAGTATTCTGTGGTTTCTGGAGCAACTAAATGACCCATTTGTTGCACTCACTGCTACACAGCTCACAAAGGTCATCACACCTCTGTATGAGCAGAACATTTTAAGTCTTTCAGGAAAAAAAAACCCAACATACACTCATTGCAGTGTTTCTGCTGTTGCTGTTCCTACAGTGTGGGTGGTCCATGCACCCATGTTTAATTTATGGCTGGATGGCAGATATTGGCTATAGAGAGAAATATCCATAAGCTACGGACTTTTTTGTCAGATGTAGCAACATTTGCAGGACATGCAGCTTCAAAGGATGGAAGAACAAGTCCAGGATTAAGAGTTATTTTGTAAAGCACTAAACCCAAGTTATATCCGTTCCCGGCAAGGGTACACACCACCTTAGGACTAGTAATTCTCATAGCTTTATTTTGAGTAGCTGTTAGATCCTCCTGGTGAGGATTAGCACTGCTATGTGTTAGTAGCCCTCTCTCTTCAGACATCTTTTATTCTCTGTTGGTACCATGTCAGGATTTATCCGCTTTATGTAGCTGGTCCTCACTTGACAAAATTGGTACTGTTTCACATCTTTGTTAGTTCAAGTTGCCCCTGGCAGCGCTTTTTGTCTGCTGCATCTGCCTTGCCCCTGCCCCTTGGCAGGCTGCCCCATTTGCTTCCTGAGCCCCATTTTGGGCAGCGTGGCTCTGAAGCCTGAGCTGGCATTGCACAGAGCCCGGCCAGCTCTGGCAGAGCTTTTTTCATTGTACTTGGTGCCTGCTTTATAGTTCATTTTCATTGTAACCAGGAAACCAGCCTTGCTAGTTGGAAATCCCAGTGCTAAGGAAGACCTTGCTGTTGTCTTCCAGCACTTAAAGGGGGCTTATGAGAAACGTAAAGACTTTTCACCAGGGCCTATAGGGATTTAGGGCGTTAGTTTTAAACTGAAAGAGGGCAGCTTTAGATGAGATGTAAGGAAGAAGTTCTTTACAGTAAGGCTGGTGAGACACTGGAGCAGGTTGCCAGAGAAGCTGTGGATGCCCCATCCCTGGAAGTGTTCAATGCCAGGTTGCATGGGGCTTTGAGCAACCTGGTCTGTTGGAAGATGTGTCTCCTGTCCGTAGCAGGGGGTTGAACTGGGTGATCTTAAGAGGTCCTTTCCAACCCAAACCAGTCTATGATTCTACTTGAGGACAGCAACTTCTTGCCTTTGTTGTTACCTGCTTACTGTTATGTGTGTCTCTTACATAGTTTCATTATATGCCCTCTTTTCTGCATTTTGTTGACCTTCAAAATTCGGAAGTATCACGGTGGTAGCAAGTGGTATTGCTTGAGCCTGGTCAGAAGACTTTTATTTGTGGGTTTTTTTTTCAGTAAGAGATGACTGCTAACTTAGGTGATCCTAAATGCTAATCACAATTTGATACATAAGAATCTTTTAAAGTTTTTCTTAAAGGATTAAGAGTTTCAGCCTTAACTATTTCTGCATGAAGAAAGCCATGGAGGGGAGAAACTGTCAGGTTGCCAGTGGTAGATATTTAAAAAGATGCTATAATGATACTTTGGTTCATTTGAAGTGATCCTCTTACCATAGATGTGACCGTCACAGACAGTTGTCTCTGGTATGCTCAGAGCTGTGATAATGTTTCAGTAAAGTTTTAAAGGAAAAAAATCTCTAAAAAATTTGCTGCAACTTCCTTTGAAGGGGAAGGAATGCTATTTCATGGCTATCCTTGGCTCACTTTTGTTTCCTTTTCCACCTCCTCAAGAAATACTGTGGGACTTACAGAATGCATTGCATCTAGAACAAATTCTTAAGGAAGTTCACAGAATTTTGGTGCCTTTCACTCTGAAGTTATATTGATCTGAATGTATACTGAATGATACTGACAAGTACCAGTGTAGATGCCAACCATGTGCAGTTGGAGTCCAGTGGTAGGGACTGTATCTCCGATGCAAGTAGCAGCATTTCTCAGTTGTGACTGGTCAGCGTTTGTAACTAGGTAAAGAGCAGATGAATAAAGCCAAATTAAAATGATGGTGGTGACCAACTGCCTACTAATTTAAAATGGTCCGCACATTGCTTAGTGCTATTTATTCAATGAACATGTATATTAAATATATAACTTTATACATTTCTTTAAGGTAATAGGAGCCGTGATGGTCAGAAGTTATTCTTTATGATCAGTGCTCTATTGTATTTAAATAAATTAATGTCAAACTTTTATGTGAAACTCACAACTTTCTAAGCAACTTCGTGCGGTGTTATTCAAGGTTGCATTCAGTGATGTACAGTATATGACTTCATATTAAACACTTTATTTAAGAACATAAAGTTTCTACAGTTTACATTTTTTAAAGGAGGATTAAAATCTCGCCACCAACCTTTGCAGTAGTTTTCTCAATGTTATGTGTCCTGTAAGATCTTTTCTATTAAGAATTAATTTACTAAGATTCTGGTACAAATGGTTGAACTAGATTTAGGAGAAATGGGTGAATGTTACTTTATTACTGTTGTTCAGGACCATGCATGCCTTGCAATATTGAGGTCATATGAAAGCACGATCAGATTACTTGTGTCTTGAAAATGGCCTTATTTCTCGTTGTCTGCAAGGGAGCTGTAGATCAGTTGCAAGGATTTCTCTATATTATAAATGTTCAGACATTATCTTGGCATATTAATCTAGATTATTTTAAAATCCCAGAAATACACTCTATAGTGGGAGCCAAGAAGAAACTGCCATTCTCACGTAAATATTTGGCGGAGGGGTGTAGAGAGTAGAAAAGGAAGGAAATGTTCTTCTTTCTAGGTGAATGTATTCTTCCTATAAAATGTAACAACAAAAAGACACTCTTCCTTGGAGACACTTTTGCCGTCTGACAGGAAAGTGATTTTAATGAATTCAAAATCCAGAAGCAACAGTATTTCTTCCATGAGTAAAGGGTGGGGAAACCTTAATTACACATTGCTCTTAAAAGCACAGATTGTACTGTTTCTTCTTGGTCATTTAGACTCAGACTTTGGAAAGTATATAACTTAAAGCAAATACAGGAGTACTTTTCTAAATTTTCAGACTGAGTTTTCTCTGTATGAACATAAGTGCTTGAAATTAACAGGAATTTAGTAGAATGATTTGGGTTTTTTTTGTTGTTGTTTATTTTAACAGAAAATTCATACAGTGGGATTTTGGCTTCAAGACTTAAAAAGGCATTTGCTTTGTAAAAAGTATGTTTTGACAAAAGCAAAGGAAACAGCTAAATGTTTAAGTAGTAAATCGGTATCTAGCTATGTCTAATCAGGATTTGGTGCTCCAGTTGAGGATATTTTATAGCGTGAAAATTTGCTCTGGATGAATAGTGACCAGCTAGGTGATTAGTGACCAACTAATTGTGTATCTATGTTCATTTCACATATTAAATGCATTTTGATGAATGAGGTGAAAATGTTGAACGAATTTGTGCATGAAAATTGTAGTTATGAAAGCTACATGGATTTGTAGCATTTTTGGGGAAACAATCACAGTTTTTGTTTAATGTTTAGTTTTTAGCAAAGATAAGTAATAGACTAACATAAATATAAAACCATTCTTATGCAAATCTTTTTTCTCATTCCAAAAGATAATGTATTATAATACATCACAAAAAGTATTATGTATTTCATATAAAAAAGAAAGTTTTAATATTCAGTAGATTTCTTCATTGATGACATTATTACTCTACACAGGGATCTGCCTTGTGTTCCTAGATTCTTTGAAAAAAAAATTTGGCTAATGTAGCTTTTGTAACTTTTCTGACACTTTTCTGATATATTGCTTCCTCGAATATATCATTAGTGAACACAATTAAAATGCAGGAACCTGAAATGCAGAATTCATGTGCAAGTTTCTTTGAAGAGTTGTGGCTGCATGTAAGAAGACTTATTCAGTATTCAAATAGTTTTCAGCATCTTGTTTCTTGTGACTGTTTTAATTTTTTGTAATTAACAATGAGGTTAGTTTAAGGTTTGAGTATTTTCCCTGCAGCAAATATTAGGGAGTGGTATTAGATTGGTTTCACTGTTCCCTGTACGAATAAACTCTGTGAGTTTGGGAAGATCTTCTCAATGTCCCTGAAGGTCTGGCTGTTAAAAGTCCCACAGAGTAGCTGTCCCTTTTTACAATATTTGTATTGTGCTAAGAGGAAGAGATTCCAGTTTGGTAGCCATAATTCAGACTGATGCATCAGTGATACCCCTGCTGATTTCCCTTTTGCCAGGCATTCAGCAGAAACTTGGGAAATTTAGTACTTTACACAGGAAATAAATTGCTTGTAGTAACTGTGGAAAGGGAAGTGATACTTAATGGAACAGATGATTTGGTGGTTTGGGTCATCGTCCGAGTCCATACACACCCCACCTGCCAAACTGGAACATCAACTTGAAGTCCTTTTTAGATTTATTTCTATTACCTGGCACAAAGATAAGAGTGACCAGAAAAGTCACTGTTCTTTTAAAGAGTTTCTCTTTGAGTGTATACACAGTCTTTGCATTTGAAGTTGAGTCTTCTAAAGATTACACATTGAGTAACTTGAAAAACGACATACATAATCAGCAATTTCATTATACACAGGACTGACCTGACTTGTCTTACATGTCTGATATTGCTTCCTTAAGGTGAGTAACATATGTATCTGAGACTGTGGTAGTCTGAGAGCTGTTCCATTGCATGTGTTTGCATTTACATTCTAAAAATATCATACCAAGCTCTTACCAAAACTTACTAAGCTCTTACCAAAAAATTTCCTCATTTCAAAATAAGTCAGGATATTGGACCTCTTTGTTTTGACAGTTTTTCATTCTGGAAGCATAGATTTTTTTGAATTAGATTTACATTTTAAAAGATCAAAGGAAATACTTAGCTGACCATCACAGAAAAATCCCAACAAAGTGTACATAGAAATACACAGGTTTTGTGTGTAAGTGTATATGTGTTAATATGAGAGGTGAATATTCTTCTTAACTGAAAAGTTAATTTTCCACTCTGAGGATCTTGAAAAAACATTCTATCCATTTGGTGGAGCAATAGCTTAGTTAATGAAAATTGATATTTTGGAGTCTTTCTGTTCTTGTGTAACATCTGTAAACACGTTTCCAAACTCTACATGCAGTTCTATAATTAGCATAGTCAGCATTAATTGCATTTATCAATGAATAGAAAAAATATTATTTCTACAGATGGGAAAAAATAATTTTCATCAGCAATAAAGTTGTTTGATTTTGTTGGGGTTAAAATATAAGCCTCTTTGAAATTTGGGGTTTGTTACCTTCTTAGAAACCTGTAGGTTTTATGCACTCTGAATGAGCGGTCAGGTGTAGTCCAACACCCTGTCTATACAGAGGTAAAATCAATCTAGAAGCAAAATATTTTTTTCTTTTACAGAAGATCTGTACCTCTCTGATCAGGGCACTTTGTTTCTTTATTTTGCATTGGTGTTTTCTCTCCAAGTAATGTACATAGGAAGTTAATGATAAAAGAGTAGTGAAGTATTCATTGAAACTGAGAATTATGGTATTTGCAAATGTAAAATTATAATTTACATAAATGTTATAGTCAAGAACATTATGAATGTAAATATGCCTTCATCTATTCTCAGTCTTATAATGCCATTTGTTGTCCAGTGGGAGATGAAGAGTGATGTTAAGAATGCCATTTAACCTGTTATAGCGGCCTAAAAAAATTAAATAGCCTTGATGTAAATATGAGGTGGGAAAAGAGTATTCATCTCCATTAAGTGACATGCAAAAACATTGTAAGAATAACAGGCGGGTGGGTGTGCATTAAGCAGTGAAATCCCCAAATTCGGATCTAATTATAAGCACAAGGACAATTGCCTCCCACATACTTAAACTGTTACGGGTTTTTCAGACAGAAAATATGCTTTTCAGTTCTTCACGCACCAAATATAGATTTTCTTTTGCGTTGTTTTTCATCTGATACATGATTCCTTCTCCCCTGCCACTAAATGAAGGCCTGATACTGAAAGGCTGGGTTTGCTACATTTTCCTTGACTTCATAACTGTGCTGAGAAAGTTCTACCATCTACGTCATAAGCAGGTGTTGAACTATCATATTCAGATGATTTGGGCCAATTACTTTGGCTTTGTCTTTTGGTTTGTTTTTTTTTTTTTGTTTGTTTCAGCTTCATATTAACGTTTACATAGACCTGTGGACGACCAGTAGTTGATTAACCTATTGCACCACATAGTTCACTCTTTTGTTTCTTGATGATGTATTCTCGTAAATATAGATAATATACTTGCACTTTCCTAAAATTATTTTGAAATTATGTTTGATAAAGTAGTTTTTTCATATTGAGTGTAATTGGAGAAAAGTATGACCCATGGAATCATGAATGAGAACATAGTTTATCTGTAAAACGGTCCTTTAAAGTTAATTATGTATTGCAGTTTCTTTAATATTAAACTGCTTTCAGTGCAGGAGAGATCATTTTGGTTATTTAGTCATTCCGTCTTTGACATAATACAAGGTAAAGATTTAATTATTTTTTTAAAAATCAAAATCATTACTTCACCTTTAGCTTGATATTTAAGATACAAAAGGAGATGCGTTATGTCCCTAGCTAATCTGATGTAATAATGAAGGTGGTGTATTTCCAGACAAAATTTGTCTGATTTTGTTTTTCAGTGACTGTCTTACTGTCCTTTTCTGTGCTTCGTTAGAAAGTTATTGACTATTACATCTTTTCCACATGTAGTAAGTTGTAGATCTCAATCAAATAATTTCTAATCTCATACATAAACGAAATGTACTGATCTTGTGTCTTCTCTCTCACATACACATAATAACAAGAAGGTATTCCTGATTGTAGTTCTTGTAACTTCTTTTGGGGTCCTTTTAATTTCAGCTCTCTTTTAAATTAAAGATAGTAGGCCTGATTATAGCGTTGCAGTGATGCCATATGTGGAGATAATTTCAGGTCCTTAGTACTACCATGTATTTCCCTGTAATGCACCCAGGAATTGTTTTTAGCTTCTTAGCTACAGCAACATAGTAAGAGCAAAGAAAGCAATCGGTTATTTACTATGACTTGTAAGTTCTTTAGGGATTCACTACTTTCTAGGACGTAATCCTCTGTTCTATGTGGCCTGTCTTGTATGTTCTTAATGTTCTTAAGGTAAATAAATGAAAACAATGTAATATCTGCTCTGAGATTTACTTAATTTATGTAGTTTATTGGAAGGATTTTTACTTATTTTGGTCACCACAGAGCTTCAGCTTTTTCCACAACAGTGAAGAGTCAGTCACTGGGTTTTATATGTATTTTGTGTTATTGATATTTTAAAAGAGACAATAAAGGGGACTTCACAGAGCATTAGAGCATTAATACAGGATAAAGAAGGCTTATATTGTGTTTAGCTTTTGCTGATACCTAATGATACAGCAAAAAAGCATTGTTCTACAACGCTGCTTTTAAGATCAAAGGGAATTGTTAAGAATAATAGATAGTATATCTTGGATTAATTTTTTAAAATTTGTTTTTAGGACTAGAAGCACGGAAATCCTGCCTTAATCTTTTTCTTTCTTTTAGGTATGCTGCTTATTTAGCTTTTAGTAACTTGTAATTTAAGATCATAGTTATTAGGTGTATTTCTGCATTTTATATATCGCTCCCAGATGCTACAGTATTAGTTTTTATCACTGCATATTTTATGAAATGTCAGCCTTCTGTTGGCTGTTCACACAGCATTGTTAGTGATCAAAGCCACAACATAAAGGAGAGGAATCTAAACAGTTGGCTTATCTTTGTCCTTCATTGTGACACAGTACCATAAAATTACTTTACTCTGTAAAAGGCAAGCAAAGCTTCATGTAGCACAGTCTGAAAAGGTGAACTTTTTGTTATGCTCAACAAAATAGATAAAGTCTTATTGATGATATTTTGTGTAAGGAAAGTAAAGGTAGCAATTATATCTTTTCAGTTGGGAAAAAGTTTTCAGGTTTTACTGCCTTTTTTAAAGCACAGTGTTCTTTTTTATATTAAAATGCCATTATAAATCTACCCATTAAAACTTTTTTTTTAAATATAAGAAATGTTGTGCCTTTTGGAGTAATCTGTATGGTGTGTTATGGAGCTTCTCCGGGATACAATTAGTCAAGGCATGCTATATCATTTGAAAAGTGATAATTGGGAAGATAATAGTATTTACGTTATGAAAACTGCTGGTGATTATCAAGTATATTTGGCTTTAATTTTGATTTTTCACGTGTAAGATTAGTTTGAGTTTATCTAAATTTCTGGTTAAAAATATCAGAACAAATATCAGTCGGCCTTAATTTTTCTTCTTGCCTAAGTGAGTTGTGTATCAGAACTGAAGTAATAAAGTAGGAAAAACTCTACAAGCTCTGGAGATATTCTAGGAATAAAAATCTTGAATGATTTTGATCAGCTGTTGTGTATGCCCTGCACAGCAGTTGGTTCAATCAATTTTATGTTTTGGGATGGTTTTATTAAAACGAGCTGCTGCTTTCAGTAAATCATTGTAAAGATGCTAGCTTTGTATATGCTTTTTGGGAACCTGCAGCTTACCAATGCAGTCTTTCAATAAGTCAGCTCACCAAGAAGCTGGGCTGAATTAGTGACCCTCTTACAATGTGGAGTATTTTTCAGGACAGGACAGAACACAGAAAAGGAAATGCAGTCTCATTTCCTTTTGATAGTCGTGGAGAAAGTAAAAGAGCAAAAGTATTTCTGTCATGTTGTGGAGGTCAAAGGCAGGCATGATAGTAAACAAAGCTTTGGACAGTATCTCTTAAGAGATGGTGTTACACACAACTTGAACACGTTTGTGTTTTGTCGTTCCAACTGCTGGTATTGTCATGCTTTTCAGTAACTTGTATGCATGTGTTCTTTCACAGAATGTGACCATATTTTGATAGACGCTTCAGAGATTTTGAACAAACTTAACAGTGGTATTTTTCCGCATGGTTTTGTGATCAAGATGGCCACATTCATCCACTTTTACTTGGTGTTACAATCGAGATGGCCATGTCCATCCATTTTTATTTAAAATCTGCCACTGGAAGAGATCATTCCCATGTACATTCAAAGTTTTTATTACCTCTTTGTTGATGTGCTTTGAAAATACGTCAGGCAGAGAACAAATGTGTCAGTTGAGTCAAGGTTGAAGATGTTTAGTGTATCAGAAGCATTAGTTAATTATTTTCAATTAATTAATTTTGAAAAGTGGAATTTGGGAAAACAAAAAATTCTGACAATAACAATTAGTTAATCCATCAGCTACCTGACAGTAGTGTGCTCAATGTGGGTCATCACTCCCATATGAATGTGGCATCACAGAGAATCTGCTTGACTTTCTTTTCCTCCTCAGCATCATTACTGGCATCAAGTTTATGATCCTTCTCCTACTCCTCACAACTGAAAGGACTGAACGTTAAAAGCTACAGACCTATTCCCCATCTTTCTCAGAGAAGGGCTTTTTGTAGTCTGTTTCTGTTCTGATTTATTTAAGAATTAGGTCTCCTTTGGTACCTTTTGTACCACAGGTAATCTGAGAAGGTGAAGTTTACACAGCTTAAATCCAGTGAGTTTCTGATTTGCTGAGGAAGGCAGAAGAATCTCCAACCTGACCTGGCTGTTACGGAGGATTTGGAGTCACCAGAAAGATGGTGATGCTTATAGCAAGCTTACTATCCCCAGCAGGAAGAACCGTGCTCCTAGGAAAGAAAGACCTACAAGGTTCTATAAGCAGTCCTTTAGGTGCCTGAGACTCAGGGGGCCAAATATGTTGGCCCTTTTCCTTGCAAGTCCTTAAGAAATTTAGGTGAATGTGGAGAGAAGGTAGAAAGGAATGAAGACAGTCGTCGGAAAAGAGTGATTTTTCCTCTGCTGATCTTAGTACCTTTCTCAGAGGTTTCAAAAGTCTGTAGTTACAGGGTGAACATTTTGTTCAGGGCTTCTTTTATTTGTACATCTAAGATGACTTCAAACACCTGGTAAGGTAAACAGATGCTAACAACACTTTAAAAGCTGGAAACATACAAAGCTTATTAAAGCAGGTTCTCATATCTTTACACTGGTGAATCTGTTTGACTCCCTGACCAAGCAGTCATGTATTCATTATTAAATGCACAGCCTTCACATACCGATTTGCAAACCTAATATACACCAACTGCACAGTGACCAAAAGTTGAGTCAAGTCTTGATGAAGCATAATACATAGTTTGGAAGATGTGATCCTTTTTCTGTAATCGTTGCTCTGTGGTGCAGTTTCAATCTCTGCATGAAGATGTAGCAAAAAGATGGGATGATAGCTCTTTGTTAAGATACTGAATATAGTCAAGGTAGATTGGTGACTTTTAACCTGATATTCGTGAATCTTGGTATGCACTCACGCAACTGATACACTTTGGAAACTGAATTTAACTTTACAGATATTTTGTATGTGCAAATATTTTGTAGACTGGTCCTACAGTTTGTGAGCATGTAACCTTATTTCCATAAAAAACCTTCTGTAACAGTTTTGACCACCTTTTCCAGCTGCTTGCAAAGGCATTCTTAACTAGGTAAATGGATGCAGTGATTTGGTGAGCTTGCAGACAATGCTAACACTAGCAAAACCAAAGGTTTTTCAGCCCTTTGTTAATGTGCAGTTATCCTCAGAGCTCTAACCTGAGGGTTATAAATGTAACTGACAGAGAAAATTACGTCAAATTCATAGTCAGAAATGTCTTAATAAGATACAAATTGTTAGTTGGGAGTTGATTCTCTGTTGATGAAAATTGTGTTTCTGTAATGTAGCTATATTAGTTTATGCAAGGGGTATCACAGTGCTTTTACCTACAGGACGTAGTAGTCAATTGCTGTTCTGCACTGCAGAGAGCTTAACAAAGGTGAGAAGTGCTTATAAACAAAATTATGTACAAGAGATGTTATACTGTAGCCACATATTGAAGGATGTCTTGTTGACCCCATTCTCTCTTATTAGCAATGCATTTTTTGTGAACATGTGTTTCTGGGCTGCTGGATTTGGCAAAGGGAAAAGTCAGTGACGTTTCTAGGAAGCTATCTTCAGTATACCTTTTTATTTAATATGTAGGTTAGTATTAATTATAAGCACAATGGGAACAGTGAGTGTTGACTCACCTGCAAGAGTTAAGATGCTTTCATGGTAACAGTAGAATAATTCAGATCTTTTCAAAGCTAATGAAGTTTTAGTTCCGATTTTATTGGCAAAATGTAATGCACAAGTGCTAAAGACGCTTTTTTTTCTTTTTAATACAGAATCTCAAGTCGAGCTTACATGGAAGCTATTAGAGGTTCCTCTAACTCAACATTAAGCCATGTTATATAGTGCCATCTTCCCCTCCTGTTTTTTCCCTGAAAGATTGTGTTCAAGGGGATACAATTCTGCACTCAATTCTGAGGAAAAACTGCAGAGCTACAGACTTTGTTTTGGTAGTTTCATTGATGGTGACCACAGTAATGCCTCTTTAATTTATAGTGAAAGTATTGACTTAAGATGTAAAAAAAGTTGCAGTGGTGCAATGATACTTGTGTGGCATCTGAGAAAATCTTTACTGAAGACCTTTTCCTGTAACTTGCAGTTCAAATACAGGCCAGAGGAATTTGCAGGGATGCTACAAGGCATCAACTAGTTCATAAAACCTTGCAAATTTTGTCTAACTGAGGCAAGCAAAGGGGGTCATATCCTGTCTTTTTCATCTGAGAAAGAGGAGCTTGCTGGTCAAGTCTTTTCCCAGAGAGGAGCAGGACCGGAAAGGGAGGACGAGGCCTTTGAGGCTGGTGAAGAAGCTACCCACTGGCTCCTTTAGCATCGCTACTAAAGAGGCAATCTGGCCAGCCAAAAGAGGAGTTTGCGGAAAGGGGATGCTTTGTAACAGGGGCAAGACTCTGAGGATTAATGTTTATTTTTGATGTGTTGATTTTGATGATGATGAAGTTTACACTTCTTACAAGTCTACATTTGTAAGGATTCAAGTTGGTAACATTCTTTGTGTTTAAAACAGGCAAAGGTAAAGAAAAACGGATAGAAAGCTCAAAGAAGCTTCAGAGTGCTTCAGTTTGGAGGATATCAACAGAATGCTGAAGAAATATGAGTATTGCAGAGATTTTGGCTGTATGAAATGTCCACTTTGCTCACAGGATGTAAGCTGCTAAACTCTTCCTTGTAAATACTGGCAAAGACCCAGGATTCAGTTTCATTGGAGTCCACCCCAACTGTAGTAACTGTAGTCATGAAATGACAGTATTTATATATTCATCAGGTAAACTTTGGTTTAGTTGTGATATTAAAATGTGTCAAATTGCTATTCAGATATGAATGGAGAGTTCATATTTCTAGGTTTTATTATATTCTGAGAGGATCCCTATTTCAACTCAAGGTTGAATATTTTTTAAGGGTGTTCAAAAGAAATGTAACATGTCCAGCTTCTGATTTGGGGACCATATAGACAGATTGTTCTCTTTCATAGCAACTGAGAAGGTTACTATTTTAAAATATGTATGTTGCAAAGGGGCTAAAGAGAAGAAAGAGAAATGCTTCCTGCCTTTAACTGACGTGGGAGATGCACCACCTTTCAGGGCTCCTTGTAGGATCACTTGCTACTCAATGGTGTACTCAGACTGTATGGGGAATGTGGCTGCCCTTCTAGCTTTGCACCTCATGAAACCTGTAGGGAGAAGGTGCTGAGAGAAGACAGTTAAAGCTAAGAGTGATAGGCATCGATCATGTCTTTTCTTAGTGGTGAGCTCGCAAATGAGGAATATGTGTCTCTTCATAACGGCTAAAATGGGATGACTCAGGAATATCTGAACTTTAGGCATGAGAGACTTTCAGGCCCAGATTGACACAAATGGGTTTGTTTAGGCTTGGACAGGGAGGCCATACTGTCCGTAGGGATGAGTAGGCTTCTGCCATGAACAGCGAAACAGGAAAGATCTGACAGGTACCAGAACTGAGCCTCCCGCTTCCCTCCCCACCTCTTCTTCTGTTTTGAATTGCATTATGGATTTTAAATTCACACAAACATAGATGATGTTCAGCAAAACCAGTGCTTATGCAGAGTATAGACAGAAGTGGATGGCATGTGCTTTTCTTGTTCTGCGGTTTAGATTTGTAGTGACAAGATCGTGGGGCGTAGAAGCATGGTTTAGTGGTGGACTGGCAGTCCTGGGTTAATGGTTGGACTGATGACCTTAAAGGTCTTTTCTAACTTAAATGATTCTGTGCTTATATGATAACATGGTAGGAGAAAGATGGACTAAAACATATTGAGAGTTCTAAGGCCTATTAAGGAAGAAATCAATTGTATAAACACTATTTCCCCCCTATTTCTGTAAATGTAAAGGATAGATTCTTTCCACTCGCCTGACTTTATTTTCTCCTCACTATTTTAGATTTTTAACTTAAATTTAACAATGTTATAGTGGGTGAAGAACACAATGTAATAGGAACATTTACTATGGGTTTAGATCTGTTTCTGATACATTTGACTTTCCATCAGTGCTTTGTAACATCTAGCATCGAGTGAATATTTTAAGCACTGGCAATGAGAAATGAAAAAAAACACAAATGTGACAATTTACGTCACTAAAATTTGATTTGCACCAGCTCAGAGTTTTACTCCCTGCTCTTATATACAGGCTAAAAGCAGAGATGCTGAAAGTTTGGAGACTAAACTTTTGACTTAATATTTTGGGCAGGGATGAGGAGTCACTCCCATTACACATTTGATGCATGAACAGAAGACTGTCTTTGGGGCATCCCTTTTTTTATGCTATAAACCATTGTAGCAGATCTTTTAGATTATTTTCTTAGCATACTTCTTTTGGGTAGTCTGAAATATTTTGTTTACTGTTCATCCACTATTCCTCCAACCAAATTTAATGCTTCATCTATGCTGAGCACCCCACAGGAGCACATGACTTAGGAAAGGGACAAAATCAGCAGAAAAATAGGTGGTCTGAGCATTTATGCGTTAAATATGCATGTTAATTAGAAAAAATTAGAAAAAAAATGAAAACAGATGTTACATAAATTATTTCAGTCTCAGGATAGTAGTAACTTATACACTGACAATAACTTTTATACGTGCATATGTATGTGTATGTCTGTTTCTGTATTTTGGAACATTTATGCAACTCCTACATGGAAAGCACTAGAAAAATAACTTCTACCTTAGGTAGGCCTTCTGAACTCCACCTGTACTTGCGGATGTTTATCTCCTGTGTTAGACTATCCATTGAGCTGGAATTTTCTGAATATGAATTCTGATATAATTTGAATAATTACATAATTTCTGTCCACATTAAAAAAAGCAGACATATGTGCCGTTCGTATTCTAATTATCACCACCAGAGACTGAAAAGTTAACTTCTCAGAAAATGAAGGCAATACAACATGCAGTAAGGGGAAATGTTGAAAAATCAAGACCTGTAGCCTTCTGTAAATTTTCATATAATTATTTCAGTATAACATTCTACTTTTCTAGCTTGATAGCTTTCATATTCTTTGAAATCTTGTACATTTCTGTTTTGGGGGGGGGGGGGTGTTTGTTTTGTTTGAGTTGTTTTTTTTTTTTAATTTTTGTAAAATCCAGCATATACAGTAGGAAGATAAAAGGCTGCAAGAAGTAGACAGTGAATTGTGGAAGAAGAGGGATAACAATATTTCTAGCAGATTGTTGGTATTGAAGAGTTTTTAAAATAGTGTTCAGAGTATGCAATTGGTATTCTAGCAGATGCATTATGCTAGTAAATGTATGAGAATGTGGTACTATATGAAAATGAATTACAGAAAACTATTAAGAACTCTTATTTATGTCTTGAAGAGGAAATATATTACCATAAATCCTACTTTATACCAATAAATTGTGTTCCCTACACAGAATTATTTAAAGAGGGAAAAAAAATCAGTGATGTGTTAATCCTTCACTGCACATGTATCCGTTCACTTTATAAGAATCAGATCACATGGGGAGAAAAGGAAATTGTATAAAAAGGAGTAAAATTGTTCCAGCTGTGTATCGTGAATTCTAGGAAAAAACTACTTTGGAAACTTCGATATTCAGTATCAAACCCATAGTAGCGATGACTGCTAAGCTTGGTGTAAGCCACCATTTTTCTCTAAGATACTGCCTTTTCTTTGCTAGTTTTGTGTATTTCCCTATCATCTGCTTGAGAAGTCGTTTCCATGTTGCAGCACACACAGATGATTCCATTCCCCTGGAAGATTTCTCTTTTACTGTTACTTTCTAGTGGAATAAGAGCAACCTTCGACCTCAGGTAGAATTGCCTGTTATTCCTTGGTCTGGTGACCTCTTATCCAGATTCAAGAAGGACAATTCTGAAAGAAGTTAGGAGAGAGCAGCTGCTTTGCCTTTGAAAATCACAAAGTGGTTTGAAAGAAATTATGACATGTCACTTTGTAAGTTAAATACCTTATATTAACCCTGTGAGCCCTAGCAGTGCCGTTGATTTTGGTCTGTCATGGTTACTGTCCAGGTATAGTTAAAATTTGGCATTCAAGTTCTGATGTGGCCATCTAATTCTATGGTTCTGTATCATTACTGATGCAGAAATTCTCATTCAGCTTCCTCTGCATCATTCCTTTTCTATTTAGAAATGTGGGATCAGAAAAAAATTGTAGGATAAAGGAGAAGGATAAAGACAAGGATGAAATGCAAGACCTGTAGATGGAAATGATAAAGCCTTCTGAGTCAGAAGATGTGAGAAATAATGATCTTAAGATATTTTGGCTTCCAAACATTTCTATAATCATGTTTTTCTTGTAAGTTCTGGTATGAATAAAACATGGAAGTTTGTGTTCTGTGAAAATTTTATTAATTCAATTTGTGACTCTTTGAAAAGCTAGAAAATGTTGGAGTTCTCACTTTTCTTGCTTCTGGTATTTCCCACAAAAAATGGCAAAAAGAGCCATACATCCTGGTATCCAGGCTGACTTTACCCAAATGATATATATTTCAGAGTTTTATAGTTACTAAATGGGATTACAACCAGTAGCACTTTAAACACTGGAGAAAAAATAAATTGTGTCTCTGATTTAAAAAAAAAAAAAGAAAGTATACATATATACATACACATATATAAATACTTCACTTTCACAAATGCAATTGTAGTACTAAGAATGATATTGTTTATAATACAGTAACCATTTGTATTTCATGCAGTTCTTTTCTATGGGTTTTCATCCTGCCATCATTAATAAATCTCAAGGTACTTTCCAGCCCAGCAGTATTTATTAGTATACTGTTTTTATATAATTTATTCCTATTTATTGATATTTAATAATATGACTAACATTGTTGTATAGGGCAGTTCTCATTCACTGCTCTGGGAAGGGTATGATTTTTGTAGGTATGTGCTTCCATCTGTCAATGCTAAATGATGCCGAATTGAAGGAATGTTCCTTGTGTTTGAAACAGAAGGCAGTGAGGCTTTTGGCTATAACTTATTTTTTGTTGTGAATTTGTTTCATGATTTCTGATTGGCTTTTGAGAGATCTCTGTCTGGTGTACAAAAAAAAAATCTTGTCATAGAAAACCGTTTGGGTTGACAAGATGTGTGGGAGAGCAGAGGTATCATTCGGCAGCTTTATGTTGTAGTACCTATTGTATTCAGTGGAGATAAATACTGCTTTTGATTCCTGTTGGAAAAGGTGATACTGTAGTCTGCTGAAAAGATGCTCTGAAGGGTTCGGTGCTTGTTGACACTTGTAAAGAGCTAGGGGTGATTCTAGAGGGGTGATAAGACATGGCAGTGGTCCCCATGAAAGCTGATGAGTGCTTTACAGCCTCATGTTGGCGGTCTCATGGTGAGACTGAATCCCAAAGATGTGGAGATTGTCAGAGGTGTGGCTTAAGGAGCTAATATGTGAACTTCTGTTTCTGTATTGTATCTCAAAAGAAGCTTTTTGGCAAACATATTTTCATTAAACATTTTTAACGGTTTTGTTTTCTCATCTTTTTTTCATAATAATACCTGTGCTGCTGTATCTTGGTGTCTCTTGTGTGCATGTATGTCTGTATGCAAGTGATGTATGGTAGGGAGAGGAGGCGTGAGTGAGTGATACGGAAAGCTATCAAATTCATTGTTTGAAATTATTTGCTATAGAAGCTCGTTCTGTAGTCTGGGAGACATACAGAAGGGCAATATAGAGGAACATTGTTGTTACTGTAGAAAGTTCCTTCATGTTCAAGGAAAAAGGTCCTAAGGAACGACTTTATCCTGAAATTTGCAGAGTGCCTGAGACTTAGCCCATGTATATACAGAGCTGAGAAACAAGAGACTGTGAAATTCATTGAATTATGGGAAATAAATGCAGGAAAGCCCAGGGTGGTATTACTGTCTTGACAGTAGTTAACAGTATTACTAGGGAGACGCTGTGGAGCATTTTTTCACCAGGTGTGTTGTAAGCAGTGAAGGTTCTATGCTCAGGTATAATGCCTCTTGGAAGCCCAGCTGGAATGAGGAGCAGTGGAGATTGTCTGCATTCCTCAGGACAGTTTCTCTGAGCTGAATGAAAATGGTAGGAAAGAAAATGCGTTGTTACTGCAATCTGAATGTCTCGCAGGAGCAACATTGCCAAGAATACTCTTAAAATAGGGATTAAAGTGACCATGTAGTATTGTAGCAGCTGATGATGAGCATCTTTCAACATCTGCACATACATTATTTTTCTTAATTGCTGCAAAAATATGTGGAGGAATTTTTCAAGTAATATGTGTTTCTAAAAATGGTTTTATAATATTATATATTCCTTGTTTCTCTGAACCTTTAATATTTTGCTGACTGGTCCAACAGGAGGGCGTTATTACAGTAGTTAGCAAGAAAAAGACGGCTGAAGGTAGTTAAAAATGTTTCTACTGCTATGAACAACATACAGTAGCAGTTACATAGGCAGATGCATCAGGCACTGCATTTCAAAGACTTCCTTCAATATGTAATCTGATTTGCCATACATGCTTGTAATTTACAATAAGAAAATTGTCAGAAATACTCTGTGCCTCTAATAAAACAAGTCTATACATGAAATGTAACAGTGTAAGATCTGCTGGTTTATTGCATGTTAGTCATTTACAAAGCAAAATTTTACTCCATATTTTTAAATTACTCTGGTAGCATCAGGATCCGCAACTTTTGAGTATCCTTGCTTTTAGGTATTCCCTCTCACTCATGTTGCATGGTTAGTATGGAGGATAACAGATATTACAGTTCACGTTCCAGTGCATGGTGAAACATGCTTAAAGCAGACCTAAAACTAATAACGCATAAATTACAAACATCACAGTAATTGTGATGTACAGCTCCTCCTAATTCGGTACTGGAAGTTACGTATCTGGAGAGATGGTGAAAGACTAGTTTTTGATACCAGCTAGGTAAATAAGATTAAAATCTGTACTTAAAACCACTTTTATGAACAGTTAACCTCAGTATATATGAGTTTGTAAAGACTTCTGTTTAATGACCAAGTTAGCAGTGAATTATTTTCTTGCTGTAGGCAAGGGATGCATTGCGCAGTTGGTTCTGTCTTTCAAGCAGTGTGCCTCACCTCAGGAAGGAGATAATACTGGATAACAGTAGAGTGATATTTGTCAGATGTTTCTTGGAAGAGGCAAAAGCATATATTGGTCTGCTTAAATATAAAAAGCCTAGTAAACATAGGCTGGTTAATAGTTGTAGTTGGAAATCTTGAAGTGGTTTACAAACAGGAGTGAATACTAGTTGTACTGTGGGATTTGATTAAGGGCACAGGTCCAATCTGAACCAGATAGGAACCAATCTGAAAAAGGAGCTGAAATGCCAGTTAAGTGTTTCCTTTAGTGCCTGAAGCCTGAACTCTCCAAACTAAATTTTGTGAGTCTACAAAGGTAGTTTTCAATTGTTTCTGAGAGAGGTACAAGCTTGTAAACACCTTTGCTGACCTGGGACTGAACCAAGGTCTTCCAGTTTGTGGAACTAAGAGAAATGGCAGAAAATTCAAAATGGTGCTGTGAGCAAAAGGGTAATTCAGACAAGCGTTTATTTCTCATGTCGTTAGCCAGTGCTTGAGCCAGTGCAGAGTGTGTGCTTACAGTGTCTGCATGAAACTTAATTTCCTCTTTTGTTGTTATCCTTGCATTGAAGCTAACTTACTCAGAGAAGGGTTGTACCTTCCTGCTGACCTCTGGCTCACTGTCACATTTTTAGAAATAACATTCGAGAAATTAATTCCTTACCCATTGTGGATTTTCTGCACCGGCTGGGTCTTACAGCACGACATTAAAATGCTAGCAGCCCGATTTCCGTGGCTAAGCTTGCCACTTCGGTGACGCGTAGCAGCACTGGGCAATGGCACTGTCCCCTGGGCAGGGCTGCCTGGCATTGCGGGGACCCCTGCGATGGGGTGCAGCAAGCAGGGTGCAGAGGGCGCATGGCAGGTGTCACGGTACAGACAGTTTCAGCATCGACTTCTTCCCTCTCATACTTTGCCTGCAGCTAAGTAGGAGACATTATCAGCATTAACATTTTGGGGCAGAAAAGCTCAAAGTGGTGGGGGAGCGTAGCAGTGGGAGCAGCTGGGGATGGATGCGAGAGGCCGTGCCGTGGGACCTGGCCAGTGGTGGGGACAGCAGTGGGACCTGGCCATCGGTGGGGACAGCTGCAGGCCACCGCCACCACTCAGCCACAGGCTTTTTTTTTATCTGCTTCCCCCCGGCTCCCAGGGTGTGACTGACGCAGTGTGTTTGAAGGATGAAACGTTCATTTCTTTCCTCATTTTGCAATCGTTTAAATGTAGGGTGGGTTTTTTTGGTTTGGTTTGGTTTTTTTGTCTATTTGGTTTTTTTTCTGGGGGGGATCTTTAGAAAGTGTTTGCATTAGTTATTTTTTTGTCCCTTTAAAGGCAGAGAAAAAGGTATTACATTTTTTAAACTGGATCTTTTTGAAAAAGGCTGTCACTGCTCTGGTGCTGTTGTATACAGCCAGAGACTGCTCAGCAGTGTGTGTTACATCCCTGATAAAATTTTGCTTTTTGATAAATACCTTTTTTAAATGGAGGAAGCTTTTAAAAGGTAATTTTTGCATTTCTCATATGATCATGTGATCTGTTTACATAGTGAGCTATTTATTAAAGTGATTTTTATTAAATATTGATTATAAACTTGTTAGACAAATGTAAAACACTGTTATCGGTACAGTCCTGTATCAAAAAGTAAAGATGTTTAAACAAATTCTCACACATTTAAACAAATTATTTATATACATAAGTGGGATTTGTTGCAAACAAATGGAAATGGATGCAATTTTAACAGAGTTGTTTGGTTTTCTGTTATTTACTGAGCATTAATATCAATGGAAGCATTTCTGTTTAAAGATGCTGCTTCTCTTACACTGGAGTAATGCAAGTGGTTTTATTATCATCAGGATGTTTCACTTCTGATAATGGGGATGTGTTCACATACACAAATGCATATATTTTTCTCAAATCTGATTTGCTAATCCAATTCCCATTGTTAGGTGCAGATTAAAAAGAGTTTTGCACTGGTAGGGGGTTCTAAAGCCTTGACATTGTTTTAATCTGATAACGAATGGCTTTAAGTTCATGTTCTTTCAGTTGTTGGCAACAAATCTAAACCTGTGTTTTTTGGATTTATGAGGATAAGTCCTGCTTTGGCAATCTTGTAGATCCTCAAGAGAATAGTTAAACAGTGATTAATCATTGTTTCTTCACTGAGTGTGCAGAAAAGAATGGAAAAGCTGCATTTCACACTTCTGAAGCAATTAATCCCCATGATCTTAGCCAGGTTTGTCTTGTAGATAAGTTGGGATACAAAACTGTACCTAATTTATCAATGTATGCATGCCATAAAGTATAAAACACACAATTTATTTCATATCATTTATAGTCAAATGTAAAAAAAGAGTGACTTTGCCATATCCAAGAGTGTTTCTTACATTACCTTCATATAAACTAAGTACCAGAGATTACAATGGGATTCCTGTTTATTGTGCACATCTGGTGCAGTCACTATGCATTTTCTCATTCACTTGCTGGCATTTTTAGTGATTGTGGCATAAATCACCTTGCTAATCAGAAACATAAGTGACGGGAAGTCATCTCCTTTTTTTGAACAATGGGAAAAAACATATGGCTTCTTAGACAGGACTTGGCTGTTATACTATTTATGTGGCATTATATTCTGTATTTAGAATTTCATATTAATTGCTGTGGTTTGATTGAAGGCATAGAATGCCCTGTGGTTTTGGTCAAAGTATTTGTTTTATGATCTACTCATGGGCATCATTATATTAGAATATTGGAATAGATATTCCACGCTTAGTATCTGCTATATTTGTGAATATCAAAAATCGAGCTAAACGTGCAGGCTGTGTTTTAAAATGTGATAAAACATTTTCAAACACTTTTTAGTCAGTATGAAGTGGGTATTGTATGTTCCGAGTGACACCACATAGTAGAAAGTTGTTAGAAATTGTGTGGCATATTAAGAACAAGAGAAAGGAAATGTTTATCCTTATAGGGAACATGCATGCTCTGAACTTCTGTTCTTGCACAGTATGTGTCACTGGATTTACCACAGGACACATAAAACCAGTTGCTCTTTGCAGGATTGTATAAAATCAGGCTAGGAGGTGAGGCTGGTCATTTTTGTGAAGAGAGTTTATTGATAACGGTGGTCCTGAATTAAAATTCCCCATGGGATAAAACATATAATAGGATGCCAAAATTATATTAACATGGGAGGAAGATAATTGCACCCAAAAGCAATTTGTGTACAATATCAGTTTTGTGTATCTAGTTCATCATCTTACAGGAATATTTTGCACTTCATTTTGTGTCACTTATTTTGTGATCCATGACAGTGATTACTCCTTTAGACAAATAATTTATTATTAATAATAATTACGATGATGAATTTTTAGTAGCCTTTTGAAAGAACATATTTATTCATAGCCAATGGCTTACAGTTTTGTTTACTATTACATTATTTCTTTTAAATAATTAATTAAGCATGTAACCTAATTCAGTAGTGTTATTGACCAAGTTTCTCTAGCCAGTGTGGAACTTGAGATTATTGCATAGTATTGGAATATACTAATTTCTGAATTGTCAGCACTCTGGATATCTAAAAGATGATCTTTATTCTGTCTCAGGAAATTCCTAAATAATTACAAAAATTACTGAATTAAGTAATGCTTATTAATAAGACTTGCATATCATGCTCTTGAAGTTGGAGGGGGTAAGAAGGATGTAAAGAGAGACCGTCTCACGAGAGCAGTTATGACTGATAACACCTCTCCGGCACTGCAAATTGTGCCTCAGTGGTACTAAGAAAAATAGATAATGGGAGGATGCAGAGTGATGCTAAGAAGCACTTGTTAAGTCTTTTAATGGAGAACTCCATCTTCTTTGATTGCGTTTAGGTCTAAATGCACACTGTAGAGGTCCTGCTTTTGAAAACTCATCAGACAGTACGCTTTTGCCCAAGTTTTTGGCCTGTACTGGGAATCCTGCAAAATCCTGAGGAGTTACCCTGAAACTAACTGATGTGATGTCCTTAAGATGACTTGTACAAAAATGGAACTTCAAAAGTAATAGGACAGCACACCACCTTAATTTTATTAATACTCCTCAGTTTAAGATTTCTGCTGTTTCTTTTATCATCTTATGTAGTGAAACTGTCGTTTCACTATAAAATTTCAAATTTGGTATATTAGTTTAACAGGACAGATTATTCAGAAATACTCTAAAGTATGTCCTTGCTGCTAATAAGTGCCTTTATGTACCAAAGAAAAAAGGTCTCATCTCTCTCATGGAATCTGACTTCCTAAAACCTAAGACGCATGCACATAAACTTCCTGACTCACTTGGTATTACTTCAACATTTTCACAAGCATTACTAAGTCTGGAGTTGCAGCTAAGTAAATGGCGCTAGTTAGGCTCAAAAAATCATTCACACCTTTTGTGGTCTGATGTCTCACTGAAGGTCCTTACCCCCTCCTTGTGGACCTGCCATGTGCTTACCCTGCTGCCTGATGGAAGTAAGGATTAAGGGGCACCTGCAGTATTTTAAGTAAGATGTTTGTCTTTGCCCAGCAGCATTATAGCATGAGAAACTGTTGATCTAAATCTTACAGAGTGTTGATCCTTCTTTCTACTTGCAGGGTCCTCAGAAATGTTTTAGGTGGACCCTTATGTGAACCCTTAAGTAAACAATTTAATTGAAAGTAGGTTAGATTTTCCTGGTGTTGTCCTAGGTTATCATTTTAGTTTCGATAAGGAATGTACCTTCGAAGCAGATTGTCCCCGCTGTGCTTGTTTTCATACTGCAAAGTAGTGCTAGTGTTGGGAAAATTGATTTCTTCTAGTTTAAGCTGAATTGGAAGTTGCACACTGTGTATAAATGAACTTCATTTACAGCAGCTGCTAGTGGGCTTTGGGTCCTGAGCATGACCAGTCCAAATTAAAACCCCTTAGAAGATCTGTTGCCTGAAGGTTGGTCCTCGGCATTAACCCTTTCATTTTACTTGCATGCCCACATAGAGCAGTTACCACTTGCTGACATAGATCCACCTTTTGTGAATCTCTTAGAAGTACGTGATGGAACTCTTTACTGGTTTGTGCAGGGCGTGGACTGATTATCAGCCTTGGTTGGGTAACACATCAATGCGTATTTTTTAAATGATACAAATGAAATTTAGTTATCATAGTTAAATACTGAGTGACTTGCAAAATGATCTTTTCTCCTTTGACATTGTCCAGCAGTGAAACTCTGAAGCCAGCATGAAGTGCAGTGGTGGAGGGCCAAGCGGGAAAGCACAAGAGAGATGCCTGTAAAACTGGGAGATGGAAAGGGATAAAGCTTTTTTAAGATAAATATAATTTAACATTTTTCACAGGCAGAACTCTTGTAGAGCTCTAGTCTTTAAGGGAAAACTTTTTCATTCACTTGCATGGGTTATGAACAGAGTTTTTTTACTTTATCCTTTTGTGTCTGGCAATTTAGAAGGTTTTTTTCTTGGAAAGAATTAGATGAGAGATATACTGCAGACTTACAGTTTAAGGCTCTTTTCAAAATGGATAATTGTATAATTCCCTTCTTTGCTTTAAAACCATGCTTACTTTTGCCCAACATAATGTAAAGAAATATTATGCATATCAGACACGTTCTAATGAGACACATTTTAAAATTCCAGTCAATGAGTTGCAAATTCATCAGCAGAAACAATGGAGGAAGTTTGCTGTCTTTGATAAACAGTCGCAGACAACTCAGGAGAGGGTTAAAGACTGTGTTTAGATAAATTCATTCTCCTTCTAATGAGGAGGGTGGATAAAATCATTTACATCATTTTAATACAGTTATTTAAAACTTAAATTTTGAGTTTACAACCATCTGTCTCAAGGGCTAAGCTCACTATAAACTATTACAATCATTTAAATAAATAGAGGAAAAAACAATCCGTTCAATATGTTGAATCAATATGTCATGCTTTGAATATCTATATAATTTTCCTCACATTAGGATCCATGGCACATGCACGGTACAATATGGTCTATAAATAGGCCTGGAAAGAATATGGCTGTGTCTTGGACTGCGGGGGGAATGACAGCGCTCCCCAGAACGCGGTGCCTGGTTTTGCCTAGCAGCCATCTTTGCCTGTAATCAGACTGCGCTTCAAAACCTAACCAGCTGTAATTAAAAGAAGTTTTTAATGGCTGCGTGATAGCAGAGCGTATCTTTGTCGCATCTCGTGTCCATCACATGAAGCGTCTT